>NC_072383.2:41925833-42229666 GCF_028885625.2 Pongo pygmaeus | reverse complement strand
AGAGAAGAAAGAGAGATTAATTTGTATCAGTTAGTGCTCAAGACTTTTATTATGACCATATTGTTAAGAATTGACTCCAAGTGAGTCCAGATTACAAAAAAAGATTGTGGGCTGGATAAATGCAGCATAGCTGATTGGAGCTTTTTAAGAATATTAAAACACTTTTAAATTTTTTATTTGACTTTGCAGAATCTTAGCCTGCCTCATGAATGCATTTATTTTACATTCTTTTAAAAAATGTATAATAAGAATACAAATATACATAATTATAGTTAATGAGTTTTTTTCTCATCCAACAGCTTTGATTTGTATATCACTAACAAAATATTGGCTCAGAATGAAGTAACTGCTATTATACATTTTTGAGAAGTCTCCCAAAGGGAATCAAAATTTCAAAGAATACCACTGGAAAGCTACTACTATATAAAACTCTGTCCTTAACAGACAATCAATCCAAAGATCACTGATATTTGGTGTTTTGAAAAAGAATTTTAAAGAAACTGTAAGTCCCATGACTCACTTAAGTGAATTACATTGGCTTTCTTTTTGGTATTTATAACTTTTAATTTTGTAAGGAATCATTTTTAAAGGTATTGATACCAATTGGGAAGTTTAAAGTAGGTGCATGTATTTTAAATTAAGTAATAAGAGGAAAAAGCTAGATATGTAGTGAGGAAATGTTTAAAAGTAAAATATGATGCCCTTTTGCTTATATATTCTGAAATGGTTTTAGATAGGTTTAGATAATTCTTTCTACAAGGGTTTGGTGAAGTTCATTTAAATCTCATTAGAGGAAACTGCAGTTGCCATCTCTGCATTAATGACCAGTAAATCAAAATTTTAATGTGTAACTTAGAATTTTCAGAGTTTTATTGGCTTCTTTCACTTATCCATTTCTCAATCTGTGTTATAAATTACCTTTCACTTTTTAACAACTGATGACTTCTATATTTGTCTGTAGCATCTCATTGCTCATATTTGCTGTTAATTGTTTTTATGTTCTTAAAATGGGGGAAAATGAAGTGAAAATAATTTTTATTAATTGCTTTTTTGGATTCTCTCATAATGATGATGCTAGTGACTATCCAATTTGTAATGTTTAAGATAGCCTTGGTAGAACGTACACATCAAGTGTTATATTGTCCTATTGAATTTCTCCAAGTTGTTGTTAATGTCTCCACTTATGACTGAATAGACTGTGTGCAGGAAAGCTCTGGGTGACCTAAATTACATAGACCATGATGTGAATGCACTCCCTGGAGTTATGCCAACAGCAGCACCTACTAGAGTCAGAGTAAATATGCATTTCACATTGTTTAATATTAATAACTAACGAGTAGCTGTGGTTCTATGGGTTAATATGATTTCAAAATGGTATAGCTTCTTAGTCTACAAAGTGATAAGCCTGTATGAATAAATTAAGTACATCTCCCTAGAAGTTTTGTATCTTAAAGTATATACACATAATGTATTCAATCAATCACTCAGCGTAGACTTTTGAAAATATGGCCTAATTGAAACAGTTCTGCTTTGAGCTAGTAAGTGACTGGAGGTGTAGAAATCCAAAGTTACATCATAAAGAACTTAACGTGGTGTACACATTCACTCACATATACACAAGCCACACAACAAAACTAGGGAAGAAATGAAGCCTCTGGCTATAAACATGTGCATGCAATTAACATGGTTAAAAGGAGCAACAAATATAGTAAAAATGATTATTCCTTTATTGTTTTATTGAGGAAGTGAATTTTCTTACTTTATACTCTACTGGGGAGAGGTTAGAAGGCAGATACTTTTCAGTTAGAGAATTCCAGGGATGGTCCTGTAGCCATTGTGGTAGCCAGCGATTATTGTTATCTCTCAGAATTTGCACCTGATACCTGCACGGGTTCACCTTGGTTAAAATTAGGGCATAGGCCCGATCTGCTTTCCCTCCCCTGTTTACACACTTGATTTTCCCAGAGCTCAGTTCCCTCATTTTACCCTCTGGCTGCCTATAAAACTCACTTTGATAATCTCAAGGAGGGACAACATTTTAAAAATATCTGTTTTCTCTTTCAAATCTTTTGTTTCTGTGTTCCACTCTCTCATGCCCTTCTGAGCAAGCTATCCTGGTAAACTAGACCTCTTAATGGCTTATAGTGAATTAACGTAATAGACATTTGTTCTTGTTATTGTTCCTGGGCACCCCACACTCCCATTTCCATTCTTTGTCCTCTGTCCCCCAGGAGCCTGACTTCTGCAGCCTGCATCACTCTGGTCTCCTTGCCAGCTAGTTTCAAGTAGCGTTCACCAATGGGAGACACTGGCAGGAAACTGGAAGGCAGGAGGAAGGAGGAGAGAAGGTTGGCTATGTTTCTTTCCTGCACCAAGCTATGTCTCTGGCAGTAGCTGTGCTCTCATGATTACAGCTTTTACAAGGCAGCCTCTCCTCCACAATTCTGGCTTACACTGGACTCTAGTAAAACCATTTTCTTCCCTTGTTCCTTAGCCCTAGGGTAATGATGACCCCTTGCTTTTACCACAGTCTGGATCCTTAACCAGCCCTTGTTTATTTTCTTAATCTTAATCCAGCTGTCCCTTCTTAGAAGTTCGTTCGGTCTCCTGAGTTTCCATGTAACTTATGGATTATTTAATCATAGAATTTCAGTTTGACTTCTCTTAGAGTTAGTTGTGTATGAGTCTGTCTGCCCTACTAAATATTGAGGCATGAATCACATTAAATTCGTCTTTGAATTCCAGTACCTAGGAGAATATCTAACATGTAATAAGAGCTCAGTACATATTTGTTAAATGTATGAATAGGTTAACATGACTGTTACTCTCTCAGTCTTCTCTTAGAAAACTCCTAGAGCCATTCTAATGGCATTTTTATGATTCTTTGCAGTGTTTTTAGGAATCATTATATCTTTTTTGAATTTCTTCACATTTCTCCTCTAAAGAGTCTGGGGAAGAAATATCCTACTAGTATTACTGAATATTCCATGTCAACATTAGACTTATGGAGAATTACAGCAACTGATCAAAAAAGAAATGAGATAAAAATCACTCACTTTGGGTTCTCTCTAAGCCAACTTCATCCTGCTTGTGCTCATTGCTTGAAAGAGAATTAAGCAATTGTTACCTCATTCATTTTTGTGCTTTTTCCCTCCCTGCCAAGCTCCATTTGGTGCCCTATTGTCCCACAAGTTGCCTATTTGAGTCTTTTGAATTAAGAGTTTCGAACAGAAGGCCCATCTGCTCTACATGAATATTAAATTATCAAAAGACTTTGAATAAGGAGAATTTACCCTTGTGTTTTTTTTTACAATGTTTCCTTTCCCCTCTGTGTAAGATTTAGAGCACCATTGTTTTTCTTCCACATACGCTTGGACTTGAATAGGCTACAGTTATCAAGTCATATAATATAATAGGCTTAGAAACCTTTGAATGGCAGGTACTGAATAGATGTAAGAAAGGTTTTGTTTATTCTCATTATCTTATAAAATATAGTACTTATTAAGTATAGTTAAACATGCAATATGCTAGGTCTTGGTATGTTGAGGTTACTGAGTTTCATAAAAACAAAAAAATCCTAAAAATTAGATGTCAGAGAGATATATTTTGCCATCAATCATGTTTATTAAGTAAATGCACATACCATTTTAATTCATAATATGATAGATAGTATGCAACTGACAAAAATCCATAGTTTCATTTTGAATATTCATGAGTGAGCATATTTTAGCCAGACTTTAAGTCATATGATTAGTGCAAGTAAATTTTATTCTTTGCTAGCAAGCTCTAAAAAGTTCAAAATCAATTGGCTAGGAGATATGCATTATGTAGTCAAATTTGTTAATAAATGCTGTGTAAGGAGATCAGTTGAAGGATGACATTTTTAAAAATGTGCATGGTTTCCATTATTTAAATGTGCAACTTTAAAATAGTTTTTCAAGGAAAGTGAGAGTCAGGTTATACTTTGGGTATGAATATTTGTACAACAATATATTAATATTATTAAGAGAATAGACCAGGCATGGTGGCTCATGCCTGTAACCCCAGCACTTTGGGAGGCTTAGGCAGAAGGACCACTTAAGGACAGGAGTTTGAGACCATTGTGGGCAACACAGCAAGACCCTGTCTCTAAAAGAAAAAAATAAATTATAAAATTAAAAAATAAAAATATGTCTAATTTCTTTCTTCTTTGTTATTGGCAAGTTGATACTTTTAAAGGTAATAGGGATATATAAATTCCAAAGAGTGAAACAGTTTCTCATAATTCACACAGTGGAATCAAAAGAAAATATACCCATTTACTTTATATAATTTGTATAGTTAAAATAAAAAATTGTATTTAGTAAATGTGGGGAACAAATTGCTGGAGTCTGTATCAGTTGATCACCTCCACTGGTCTTTGAAATAATTATCTTGGGGTAGATCTAGATGTTATGGGGACCGGAAGCATCTACAATATTGGGTGCCCTTTCAAAGATAAACAATACAAAATTATGAAAGGAGAACTTAGTTCAGCATCTTACAAGGAGCCTAAGCCAGAGAAGGATGCTGAAAATTAGGCATCATTAGCTTTAGGGTAAATCTGTTTCACCTTAGGTGATGAGTCAATGTAGGTAGTGTGAAATACTTCAAAACAAGGAAATGATTTCTGTTGGCTAAATGTTTGTGTGAATTGTAAATATTTTGCAAGTTTTAGAAAAAGATTATTTGATACTCTATGCATTTTTATGGATTAAAAACATATTTTTCCCGTGGAATCTAAGGTTACATTTTACAATTTCACTTAATTGTGATGGAAGCAAGGTAGGTTCAGATTAAGACCTCTCAGCATCCTAGATGGGGTGCCCTAACCCATACATACTTATAAATAAAATGACACTAAACCATAAAACTTAAAACTTACACGGATGTGCTGAGATGAATATACCTTCTTTCTATTATAATGTTCTATTTTAAAATTCTGTAATGGTATATAAAACAAAAACTTTTCTCATATTGTTCCCTGAGTCTCATATTACCCCTGATTTATTGCCACCCTAAGTGCCTACTTAATATGCCCTAAGTGGGACATCATCTATTAGGCAAGTAATTGGCTGTAAGTCTGCTTTTTGGCACTACTTTTTCAGAGTCTAATTCAGACATGTCATTGCCCTTTATCTTTTTTATATCTTATTTTACTCTCTCAACTTAGTTTGCATGACACTAATTTAAGTTTACATGTGCCTTGCAGTAGATTGAATTGAGGTTTCTGGTTAGTCAAACATGTTGAAAAAAGGTGTACAACATGTGGAATGCTGTTACAAGATGATCTGATCCCTTCTAAGCTATTTTTCCCAATAAAATAAATATATATGTATTTTTTACTCTAAAGCGATATGCCAATTTCAAGGACGAACCTACTTTGAAGGAGAAAGAAATACAGTCTATTCCTCTTCTGGAGTATGTGTTCTCTATGAGTGCAAGGTAAGAAGACTATTCATGGGTCTTTCAAAATTGTTTCTATTTATAAACACAATAAAAGTTTCTTTACTAGCTCAGCCTTGAAATACATTTTTGAAATTCTAATGCAAAGAGAAAATTCACAATATTAATTATAGTTTGAATGTAAAGAAATTCTCATTTTTAAGCATGTAAATTAGTGGTTGAAAAATAATTTTTCCAAGAAATGGAAATGCTATTTTGTCAAATTAGAGCTTTGTGAAGTTGTCTTATGTTTTCCAAGTTCAAATAAGCTCCTTATTTGCTCTTGGGAGGAAAATGTAGGTGAAGTTAGACTTAGCTTTTTGTCATTCATGATTTTGTACCATGTGAGAAGTATTGCTCAGTTCAATTAAAAACAAAACATAAAACTACCTAACTAAAATTAATTGTTGGATGGAGTTAAGACTGATATTTATCTAATTCCCTTTGGAAGGAGTGTTTTAAATTAGTTTAAGGGAAATTCCTTACAAATTTACTTGCCGAGGTTTCTGAAGCAAATGTGATTCATTTGAATTTTTGCCCCTCGACCTACTAATTGAAGAACTAAATATGTTTCACAACACTTTTCACGTTTGTCTTTTGTAAATTATAATGTTATATTTCTTGACCCTAATGTTACATTAAAATCCTTATTCTTTATGAAGGAAACTGTCTATATATAAAATTTCTGCTTTAGGGTTTCATTCTTATTTGATAGTTAATTTTCCTCTTTAAATACCTCCTGTACATGGTTTGGGAAATGATTTAGTATGTATAAATTATGTAGAAAATCAAGATAGTGATTTATGCTGCTGGCATCACCAATAAACTATGATTGCTAAGAGTGAGGGAAAGGAAAATCCTAAGAATTTTGCCAAGACAAATTGAATCTGAAAGAAGCTATCTAGTTTATGCATCTTAATTTGGAAATCCTTTGAGATAAGCAAGGAGGAGATGCAAAGGGGCAAGACTGTGACAGATTTGATTTCTAGAACATGAAAGCTCTGATTTCTTCATGCCCATTATAAAGTATCCTCTCTGCTTCTTTTAGTTTTAAATCAGCTTTCCAATGATGTAGGTTCTCATCTTAGAGAATAGAGGCACAGGAACATTAAAATGAATTCCTCAACCTGTATTTCAAGATGATGGATTTTCCTTTATCAGCATCCCTACACCAATGCCGTTTTAAGTGGAGTAAGTCCGACAATAGATAAAAGAATTGGAAGACAGAGTGAGATCTAGTAACTCCAAAATGAGAAAAGAGACTCAGAGAAGTTACTTCAAGGAGGGAAGAAAACTTCTGCCAGCTGGCTTCTAATAGTAATCTCTAACATTAAAATTTTGGCTCTAAATTTAAAAATCTTGAGAGCATTTAAAGTTTCTCTACTTCTCTCTCTCTCTCTCTCTGTGTGTGTGTGTGTGTGTGTGTGTGTATGTATCCTATTCATTTTATCAGAATGTGTCTCATAATACTGATAATTGTGGTTTAGAAATGTACTGGCATAATTGCCTATTGGATTTTAAATTTGCTATTATATAAGATTATTTGATTTTAAATAGGTTCAGTTATAGAGGCAACACAGCAGGTGCTCATAAATTTTAGATAAATGAGTGAATGTTACCTTTTATTTGCTCAAACAAAAGGCACCATTTTCTACCTTCTAATGCTGCACCATCCAATAGAAATATGATGCAAGCCACAAACGTAATTTTTGTTGGACTAGTTTTTTTCTATTTTCCCCCGTATATCCAAAATATCATCATTTCAACATGTAATCAATATTAAATTTATTAATAAAATATTGTACATTCTTTTGTTACACTAAGTCTTCAAACTCTCTTGCATACTTTGCAATTACAGTGTAAAAGAGCCACATGTAGCTAGTGACTACTGATTGGACAGCACAGCTCTATCAGATCATCATAAGCTTTTGTACTAAATTCTTCACTTTAAGGACTTCCACAGTTTCTTTTCCCTTCAAGTCCCTTAGCTCCTGTATTTACTATGTTGCAGAATTGACAGCTCTCTCACACATCCATTTTCTGGGCTGTCAATTCTAGTCCCTGTTTGTTCTTTTATTGTCAGTTTTGTGGCTTTGAAAATAATAGCAGTCCTAGGGGTCTGTAACTTTCATAGTAA
Organism: Pongo pygmaeus; assembly: GCF_028885625.2. Lineage (NCBI taxonomy): Eukaryota > Metazoa > Chordata > Mammalia > Primates > Hominidae > Pongo > Pongo pygmaeus. Next base: position 42,222,066 of record NC_072383.2, on the reverse strand, counting down.
CACAGAAAAACACTGTGGTTTAGAAAATCAGATTACCAGAACTGATATTACTACTAAACCAAAAGAAGACTAGCATTTGACTCCACTGTATACATGCCTCCTGCCAAACTTCTTGACAAGAGCTTATGATTTGGAGAAGGTCCTTTACATAAATGAGCCAGGAAAAGGCAGATATTGAAATGTGCACTTCTTCTATGAAAGCATTCCTTGCAGAAATTATATCTACAAATCTAAGCTATTGAGCAGTAGTTAAAATAGAAGCTTGCAAGTTCCAAGAGTTATTTAATTACTTATGTATTGGTTAGCATAATATAACGTAGTTAATGATCCTTGCTTTTAGGAGATTGGAGACCGACAGTATAGAAAACAAATGTTTGCTCCTAAGGCAAGAATACTTCAATTATCAGAAATGTATTTTGTATTGGTTTCTCCTTGGAAAGTGTTTAATCTTTTCGGCTGCAAGAACTACAATGATTTTACATTGATTTATTCATTTATTCAAGAAATTTTTTAAGTGCCAATTATGTGCCTGAAAATGTGCTAGACATTAATTTACAAGAGACAAGAATCCTGCCCTCATTTTCCTTGTAGTTTTCTGGAAGACATCCAATATTTCTTACCAGAATCATCTGTGAGAATCTCCTTATAGTAAAACTTTATAAGAAAACTGAAATGTTTCGAAGGCTCAATTTTAATTTACTGTTTTTTTCCAAAAGCTGTTGATGTAATTCAAACTGTATCTTTGCCACAATTGTCATCTGGGCTTGCAAATGTGTTGTAAAACTAGCAAAATTTTCCAGGATTACCCAGATGTTTGGCAAATTATAGACATGGCTTCAGTGTGGTGGAATCAGTGTGGCTGATTCCTATTCTAAAGACTTGCTTATTCTAAAGCCTTTCCAATTGGGATTTAATGTCATTTTGGGAGTGAGGCCATGACCTGTGCAGAGGTCCTCAGGACAAAAATTTCTTGATCTTAAAAGAGCCTTCTCAGATGCTGGATCTGGAAACTTCTTAACAAGTCCTAATGATAAAATTTGAAGCACTTCTTTTCTGTTGTCTAACAGGACCAGACCATGAAACTTGTTGAGAGTTCAGGCTGTCCAGCTTTGGATTGTCCAGAGTCTCATCAGATTACTTTGTCTCACAGCTGTTGCAAAGTTTGTAAAGGTAAGACTTTTTTGAAAAGTAAGATTTATGTGCAAGAGTTATTATAGTAGGCTAGTACAACTGACATGAAGTAGAAATTCTCATAAGCAAATTATTTCCATAGACTAATAGTATTTCCCTATATGCTCTCCTAATTTGGCACAAAGTAGCACAGTAGGTAGTCATGAAATATGTACTGAACTGAATTAAAACCGAACTGCTCCCATGCATTTCTGCAAGTTGTCTTGAACCTGTCTCAAGCTCTGGATCTCTAAATTTCTCTCTATGTGCTGGTTTGGAGTCAGCACATCTTTGCTAAAGAAAGTTACACAACAATATTGAGTTAGTTATTTTATTGGCAGTTACTGTTTCTTGGCAAGTGAGTTTTGTTTGTTTTTCATTTCTCCTCAGCTTCTTTTTATAACTTATCTAGAATATTTTTCATTATGACTACTTCAAATCCCTTTCTTCTTGATTCTACTATCAATTCTCACCCATAGGTTTCTGGACTACTGAGAATGGAGAGGCCATCAGACATACATTGTTTGTTCTGTGTTGCCTCTGACATGATACAACTAGAACTAGTAATTACAAGGGACTTCGATTATTAGTTGAAGATAAAAAAACATTAAAATTTGTGCTATTCAAAAATGCAACAGGCCACCCCAGGAGGCAGTGAATTTCCATTACTAAAGGTTTTTAAACTAGGTATCTTATTATAGATTCATGTATTAAATTAAAGCATTGATTATATGGAACTCTTTAAGATCCTTGCCAATCATGAAATTATATGTCCCTTCCTGTATTATATTGGAATTATATGCTTGTGAATCCATCTTCTACATTAGACGGTGCACCTTGTGGGCAGGGCTGAGTCTTTATATTCATCTCTATATCCTTAATACTTAGTATGATACCTGGAATGTAGTTGGTACTTATAACTGATGTAATTGGTGCTTTATAACAAACTGCCCCAAGTAAGCTACTAGTACTTGTTTGAATAATGACCTTTATATTGATGCAAAACAAAGCTTAAATAGAAAAAGTAAGACAAAGAAACATCATGAAACATATACTATTTTGTTTTCTTTTAACTTACTCTATTAAAAGTGGACATAGGATCTGATAGATCCTAGATCACCCACTGCCATTTTTAGTAGGGTGGTTCAGTTTGGTTTTGGTTTTGGTTTTTAAGTTACTTTTCCATCCACTCAATAGAGAGTTTTTAAATCTCATTTTATGTGAGGCTCTTTAGGAATTACAAAATGGTTTAAGACATGGTCTGCCCTTCAAGGAGCTTTCAGGGTAACTCTGCGGTAATAAAGAATACTTCTAAAAAGAATTATGATCACATAGACATATAATAAGGACCATAAGAGGTTTCACTCTCACAGTGCCTAAGTCAGTGCCTTACACAAAGCACATGTGCAATTTGATATGAATCAAGAATGCTCTTTGGATTTAGTCCTCCAGTTTGCAGCTTGACTAGAATGTCTTTGGCATCCAAACATAGGCAGGCCATATCAGTGTTTCTTAAACTTAAATATACATATGACTAACTTAGGCATCTTATTAAAATGCAGATTCTGATTCAGTAGGTCTGGGGTCAGGCCTAAGAATCTGAATTTCTACGAAAACGCTCCTAGGTGATGCTAATGCTGATGGCAAGCAGGACCACACTTTTAGTAGTTCTCTATTGCTGCAAAAAACTATCTATTGCTGCTCCAAATCTCAGTGGATTAAAGCAATAGTATTATGGGTCAGGAATTCAGACAGGGCTTGGTTAGGTGATTCTTGTGCTCCACAGGGTGTTAACTGGGGTCATTCAATGCTGTAGGGTTGGAAGCCAGGCTTGGCTGAGAGGTTCAAGATGGCCTGACTACATGTTGGTCACCTTGTAGGGATGGTTAGAAGGCTGAGCCAGCTGGCACTCCCTCCCTCTCTACGTAATCTAAGGACTTCTTCCTATGGTCTCTCCAGCAGGGTAATCATCAGACTTCTTAAATGGTGGCTCAGGCCTTCAAAGACTAGGTCTGGAACTGGCACCACATCACTTCTATCATACGCAGTTGGACAAAGCACTCACAGGCAGCCCATATTCAAGAGAAGGGGAAATAGACCTCACCATAGATAGGAGTGCTGCAAAATTGTGGCCACTTTTAATGGCTGTCTTTAATGGACACTACGGGTGTCCAAGGGCTATACAGAAATTACAGAGTTGAATAGCGTAGAAGTTAGTCAAGGTTGCATAGGATAAGATTTGGGTAAAAAGCTGAAATAGGGCCTTTAAGATATCAAGAGAAACCTTAACTACATCTACTTATTTTTAAAAGAGTCCTAATATATTATGAAGAGCAAGTTAATAAATGGAAAATGCTAGTAAAATTGTGTTATATTTAAAGTATTTACAGTTAAAAAAATAATGTGTTTGCATAGCATACTTAAAAATACAATGATAGACTGTACCATGACTAATACTTCCTCCATCTGAGATTCTGATATAACTGATAGGAGTGGGGCCTTGGCATTACTATTTTTAAAAAATCCCTGATAAATTATTTTTTGCAGCTAGGATTGTGAACCATTGGCTTAGATAATCCTCAAACTGAAATTGGACAGATTGGCCCTTCTTGAAATATTTAGCACTATTTTTAATAAAGATTGCATTAATTTCTGATTCAAATATGTAAAGTAAACATGTATTCTCCTGGCATTTTCTAACTTTCAAACTAAAAGAAGTCAAGTTTTCAAGGCTTAAATTTTTAGTCAACTCCTAAAGATATGTTGTGACAAATTCATTTGTGATAAAATTGGCCTCCTGTTTCCAGGCCTATTTGTATAGTGCTAAAGATGGTGTGTTCACATCTGAAAGAGTAAGTTGTTGGACAACAGTTAGTAAATATTCCCTGAGAGCAGAGCATGAGATGAAGTGTTGACTTTTTCACTAGAGGCTCAGCCAGTGGTTGGAAACTAAGCTACACACCGAAGTCAGGCTCCAAATCGGCAGGCGCTAAATCAGATTCACCCAAGACTGTGTTCTAGGTACCCTGTAGCTAGCCATCTTCTGTAGTAGCAGATCAGAAGAAATGTAGCAGAAAAGTTTTCCGCTTTTTTCAAGTTGGAGAGCCTTTTCAAGGAAGCTTATAACAGATTACCACATGACAGAGACTCAGTGATTCAGCGAGGATTCTGATTTAGAAAGATAAAAAAATTATGTGGATAACCTTTATGTCTGCAGTCCTTCTGGTTCTTCTTCTCCTCCTTGGCAACCACTTTGTCTTCCTGCAAGATCATTAAGCCTTATTCACTAGATGGCCCTCCTTAATTTGTTATTTACTTCATCTCAACTCGTAATTATAAGCAATAGGTGCATCCACATGCAGAAGGCTGAGTTAGTGTCAGTTCTCCTTTCCCTGGGAAACTTCTGGATAATCCATAGTTTCCCATATTACTCAAGTATCACCTTCATGATTCTGGCTATGTGCTATGTATATATTACTAATACATTATATAGTTAATTTTTAAATACCTACTATAGTCGACTCACTTTTAAAAGATTTAGTTTTATTCCTAAGCAGTGGTAGCCATGAAATAATAGGATTATTTGCTAGATTTGTGTATTTCTTACACACATTAAAAGAAATCCATTGGTATTAGTATTTTTTTATGTTCATCCGTGTACATGAGATACACTTTGGGAAACACTGGGATAATCCATTATCTTGCAAACAACACCTAAATTAAGTTAATATTCTTCCATGTACAAGTGATAGAACACCCAATTCAAGTTTCATGGCAAAAAATGGAATATGTAGGCCCAATAAGCAGAGGGTAAATTGGCCTCAGGTGTAGCTTGATTTTGCTCTCAGATCTCGTCCCTTTGTCTTGATGCATCTCTAGTTTATCTCCTGTGAGGTAGCTTTATTTTGAGGCTCGATGTGTTATCAGCTATACCCCTACATTCTTACGCTCATATGATTATGCCATTCAAGTAGGTGGAAGAAAAAGCTCAGCATTCTCATACACTGAATAAAAACCCCAGAATTGAGTTTCAGTGGTCTTCATTAGCTTGAAGTAGATAATATGCCCTGACCTGAAGAAATTATTGTGTCCAGGCCAGTGGACTGCATTGACTGGTGTGACTGTATCCTGTGGAGGAGTAGAGTCCATTTTCTTATAAGCATCTGGGCTGAAAGTTGGGGTGAGTGATTCTTCCACAGTATAACTAGGTTATTCTTTTTTTCCACAAAAACAAGGAATAGATGCCTTTAGGCAAAACCTATAAATATTCACCACAAAATTATTATATTCTCTTTCTCTTGATAATTATGTATTATATATATACTGTTCTTACTTACACATAATCTTTTGTATCCATCCTCCCCTACTTTTCCAGTTATATAGGAATGCATGTTTGTATTTTACCAAAAGGTCTACACTTGATAGAAAAACATAGAACTTTATGTAACTTTGTAAAGTTTGCAAAGGGATTAGAGAACATAATATCCTTGAAGTTAAAACCTAAAGAAGGAAATCAAAGAAAGGCTAGGTTGTATTAGGTAATTTGTTCATCCATCTGTCTGTAACAAATATTTGAATTTTCTTTTATGGATCTCAACATATTTAATTTCAGCTTAGTAGTGCTCTAATAACTTTAGTTATTAATGAATAGTATATTATTATGCTTTTACATAGATAATTTCGTTGGAACCTCACATTTTTACAAGGTAGTTATTATACTAATTTTTACAGGTGAGAAAAACTGAAGGCTTAGAAAGGTTAATTAATGTACAGTTAGTAATTTACACAGCAAGTAAGTGGCAGAGATCAGATGTAAACTCAGGCCTGCCAACTCCAAAAGCCAAGCACATATGAATGGAAATGCAACTATGAAGATAATAGGATTATGTTGCCAACCCATACTCTGATTTGTTTAAAGCTATTCTCTATAGATCAGAAGCAACCCACTTGAAATCAAGTCTGAATTTTCCATCCATTAATTGTTAGCTTTTTGACCCTAGCATTTTGCAAAATAACCAGTAGATTCAATCAACTTATCTGTTGGAAGAATGAATCAAAATAGCTGACATTGTTTATAGTGAATTGGAATTCGAATGACTGAAATTTTAATTTTTCAAGTATTTGTGTTTAAAAAAACCCATCTGATAAAAAGCAAGGCAATTCCTAATTTTTACCTAAAACAGTGAAAGTTGGATCACACTGTTATCTTACAGTGAGAAAGTTCTTGCAGCAATTAAACTCTACATAATGTATATGTGCAAGATGTTTAATGCTGAGATGAGAGGTCTCACCATTACTGAAACAGAACTGAAAATGGATGATAATAGAGGTGGCATATCACATATGGCATAGATAATATTGGGCAGAGTCCAAGATGGGAGAGGAGAAAATTCAACCAAGTGAAAAGTTGAAGGAAGGTTTTGAAAAAAAAGGTGTATCAGAAATGGTATCCGCTCTTAGTCACAGTCCTCTGAAAGTTGTTTGAAACAGTACAGGCAAAATTATGCAGAAATTTAGCACTGTGTTAGAGCTTTGTTTCTTAATTCTCTGTGTATCTTAAGGAGTAGGCTATTTTTTAGTAACTTTGTTTTAATATAGAATAAATATAAAGTGGTTTTTGAAGCCTTTTTAGTTAGTTTGATGTTGTGCTGAGCTATTGGGATAGATAGTGAAGATGACTTTTTAGCTGAAATTGTTCTCCCTCAGGCATTATAAAAAGACAGTGGAATACATTTGAAGAAATATCATCTGGATTTAGCTATTTAAAGAAGAAGGAAATAAAAAGATCCTAGGAGAAAGCGTTTTTAACTTTTGCTCTTCTTAAGAATTTTACTTTTAAATGTACAGCCTTAATCATGACAATTTAGATTGTGAAGACTCTTGTCAAAAGAAGCTAAGTTGCCAAGTATTTTAAATGCTGTTATTGACTATATTTTTCTGGACTTAATAAACCTATGTTCGATTTTATTTTATTTTTGTAGAGATCACTGAGTCATTTGATTATTTTTCTATTCTTTTTTAATGGCATTATTACATTTTTGGAACATTACTCTTCTTAAGGGTTATTAAGTTGTACCAATAATATTTTACTGTACATCATAGTTGCATTAATAGGGAGTATGTTTTAACTCTGGAATTCTAATCAGAATGAACACCAATTTGATTACAGATAAGACGAACCAATGTAGTACTTCCATCTATATGATTTTTGCAAGTAATAGTCTTTTCTTACTTATAGGTAGATCAGATTATTCTAAGATACATGAAATATACTTTTTTAGTCCTTTTTTTTTTGAGATGGAGTCTTACTCTTTTGCCCAGGCTGGAGTGCAGTGGCGCGATCTTGGCTCACTGCAACCTCCACCTCCCGGGTTGAAGGAATTTTCCTGCCTCAGCCTCCACAGTAGTTGGGATTACATGCACCTGCCACCATGCCCAGCTAATTTTTATATTTTTAGTACAGATGGGGTTTCACCATGTTTGCCAGGCTGGCCTCCAACTCCTGATCTCAAGTGATCCGTCTGCCTCAGCCTCCCAAAGTGCTGGGATTACAGGTGTGAGCCACCACGCCCAGCCACCTTCTTTCTTTACATGGGCTAAAATAGTAATCTATTAGAAACTGCAAAACTAGATAGACAACATACAGCAAGCAATTTAAAACTGGTTGAATTATATAATTTCCATTAAATATAGATTCCAGTTTTGAAGATTTCATTTCAGCATCTTAGATGATCTTTGAACAAGGGATTCAGACCACAAAAAGAGATCTTGAGAAATTGCACATGATTGCTGCCACTATTTATAAAATGTTCCATTTTTCTTTTCTCTTATAAAGACTCTGAGATCTGTGAAATCTCTGTAATTCCTAAAAATTTTCTTCCTCTTTAGAGTGAGCATACTTTGCCTTGCAGATTTCTAGAGAAAATTAGATTAAAGTGATTTAATATTCATCTTTAACACATTTAGAAAGGTTTTTTTTTTTTTTTTTTTGATGCTAAGCTGTCTAATTTCTTAAATACACAATAGGTACATTTCATCTGGCTTGGTTCGTTTTACCCACAGGTATTGATAATGTTGAACCTCCAGTTACCAGATTACCTTCTCATTGTGTTATCTTCTATATTATAAATCTTCATTTTGGACCCTAATAATATTTCTTTTTTTCAGATATATGGAGGGTTATAATTAGGATATTAGGGACTAGATAGCATTTATAAAGTCAAAAACCACAAAAGAAATGGAGTTAACTTGAAATATAAATTAATTGAGTTAAACATAAAGAAGAACTTTTTGGTACTCATAGCATGTGATTCTTCTGTAAATGTTGATGAAGATACTAATTAAAAAATTATTTAGGGAGTCATAGCTTCAAAATTAAAGAAAATATTAAGTAGGAAAAATTTGCATTGTCATAGTTTCATTTACCTTAATAAATTTCTTTTTTTTTTTTTCTGTAGGTTATGACTTTTGTTCTGAAAGGCATAACTGCATGGAGAATTCCGTCTGCAGAAATCTGAATGACAGGGCTGTTTGTAGCTGTCGAGATGGTTTTAGGGCTCTTCGAGAGGATAATGCCTACTGTGAAGGTAATCCTTGTAATGATGTGTAGCTCAGCTGTATAAATTTTCTAGGATTACTGCATGCAAAATGTATTAATTTCCCAGGTTGTCAAGTTGATGGGCCCATTAAAAGCAGTGAATTTAATTTGAAGCATATTAATCAGCTAAAAATAATTATCTTTCAAATTAAAGTTTTTCAGCTATCTGCTATATGTCAGACTAATAAGTTAATATGGCTGGTTTCTTGAATTAGAACAATTCTTCCACTGTGAAATTGCCTTCTTTTTTTTCATAATTAGATATTCAGATAGCTCACATATTGACATGATTACTGTGGCTTGCAGTTAGAATCGTAGTCAGATTTTTCCAGACACTGTTGTGTAACAAAGGCAATCACTTAACAGGAAGATAAAGTGCCTACTGCTATTTCTGTTTGCTACTATAAGTAATCTAAGTGGTCGTATTCACGCTCTGTAGTATTTAGTAAATAGCTCCAGTGGAGTAAATCATTTTCTGGTTAATTTTTAAAAATCTTAACTAATATCCAAGATAGTTTATTCTCTCACAGAAACTGTCCACATACAGTGAGTGGACTCTTGGCATTTGCAAATGCTCTGGCTTTGACTCTTCCTGAAGAAGTCCATGAGATGTGGTAATTTATGATTTCCCTGAGGTACGGATTTGAATCATTCCTGTTAATTGTGTAACTAGCTAATGAGTTCCACAAATAAGAACATTGATTTAAAGGTGTTTGGGCATTCAGAGAAAGTTTTGGAGAGTTCTAAACTTACCCACTCCACATGAAAAGCATATGTCATAGATCTGTGGAGATGGAAAACCTCAGGTATAAACACACAGCTTCTGTTTAGCTGCAGGATGATTTGTTGGCTCTTGGGAAACCAACTTATTTTGTTTCCCTTAGCTTTAAATAGTTTTTCTTTTTCTTAAAAGTCCATATTCATTTTTTAAATTGACCTTTGGATCAAAATATTTCTTTAAATGTTATGATTCAGTCCTAAAGGGATCATTCCAGTTTTGCAGAAGAAAAGAAATATGGCTTCCCTTCCCCATTCATAATGCAGATTTATTTAAAATTCCTCATCTTAAAAGATTTTTCATAAAAATTGATTTTTACCCTTACATAACATAGAGGTAAACTTTCTTAGGAAACTAATGTATTTTCATTATAATATTTGAGATTTCTAACATGTAACAAGCCCCTTTGGTAGTTTATATGTATAACATGAAACTGCATGATACAAATTCATGTGATATTTTATTTTCAATTTATACTTATATGATTATTGCTTTTTAAAAAATTTTGAGCTGCTTTTGATGCTACTAAGTATATTCAATCATATAATAAATATTTAGTGAGCACCTACTGTGTCCTGAACACTTTTCTAGGCTTGGTGTAAAGTGGAGTAAATGATGAACAAGACTTAAGAATTTCCCCTGCTCAGGAGCTTTACATTCTGGGGGTAAGACAGAATTAGTGGGTGACTATAGAACTAGAGAAAACAATTTTAGGTAGTAAAAATTAATAGGAAGAAAATGAAACAGGATGATGTGCTAGAGATTGGCTGGGGATTTATTCAGAGCGGTCAATTTCTGGGACACGGAATGAGGGGAGAGTGGTGGTTAACCTGAGACTTGATGATAAGAAAGGAAACAGCTATGTAATAATCTTGGATAGAACACTTCAACCAGAAGAATAAAAAGTGGAAAGGCTGTAAGTGGGAATGAGCTTAGAATGCTCTAGGAACAAAATGAAGGAAAATGTAGTGGAGCAGACAAAAGAAGGAAATCCTGTTGGAGAATTAGGCAGGGGCCAGGTAATGTAGGAAAGTTTGCAAGGATTTCAGAGTTGCATCAAGGAGAGTGATATGCTCAGCCTTGTATTGAAAAGGATAGTTCTGGCTCCAGTGTGATAGATGAACTATTGTGTTGGGTGTGGTGGGGAGCAGTGGAAATTGGAGATGAGTTGGAAGGCTATTGCAGTGGTCCAGGTAAAGATGTTGATGGCCTGGATAAGGAAAGTTATAGGAGGTGAAGAGGAGTGAGGTATAGTCATAGTACATTTTGAAAGTAGAGCCAAAAATACTTGCAGTTAGTTTATTGTGGTGTAGAATTGATCGAGAGGAGCCAAGATTTGGAATCTGAGCAACACATGGATGGCATTGCCATTTATTGAGACAGGAAAGAAGTTAAGGAAAGGGGCCAGAGATTTAGATTACCTTACTAGTTTAATGCAACTTACTGAAAATTGGCCTAATCATAAAGACCAAGTCACTCAGTTTTTATCTGGAAGTGTTCTGGATAAAATCTGTGGCACAGATTGGCAGCTGTTTTCATCTTGAATGCACTATACAATGACAGATGTTTTACAACTTTATACTAATTGTCATTTAAATATATAATCTTCAAAACATAAGAAACTGGTGGAAAAATTTGTTGAACATATTGATATCATCAAATTCAAGATATCTTGAATTTTTTTATACATAAGGACTTCTAATATATCTTTTGTTATTTATTCCAAATAACAATATTATTCAGGATTTAAATAATTCTTATCAAATATGGCTTTCGTTTTGATTATGGCATGGTTGCTAACTTTGAGGATGTTTTGACTTCTTAGAAGGAACACCTTTTTAAACATTTTTAATGCAATTTTGCATGTTACATATTTGGTCCTTAAATTACACTTGTGATTATACATAAAAATAAGCAAGCCATTGTTTGCAAATAACATACAATTTTATTTACTAAATCTGTGGGGTTGTTTAATGATATGACTGCAATTGAGACTATTGATTTTTACTATAGTTTTCCTGATCATGGTTATCATAACACTGGTAACTATTGGAGTTCATTCACTCATTTGATAAATATTTATTGAGTACTTACTTTGTGCAAGGTTAGAGATAAGGATAAAGCAGTAAATTAGATATACATGACTAATATTCTGTCAGGCAAGAAAGATAATTAACAGGCCATTTCATTACATCAAAGAACATTTCATTGCAAATGTGGCAACTATTCTAAAAGAAAAATAGGTTAATAGCATGTGATCTGGGTGGTGGGGTTAGGGAAAATTTTGCTTGAACAAGAAGAGTTTTATTCTGAAATCTAAAGGGTAAGTAAAAGTCAGGGAATCATAGAAGGAAGAGTAGAAAATAAGAGAATCTCTTACATGGGTAAATCAGCATGTCTAAGGGCCTTCAGGTAGAAAGAAGAACTTTTTAAGAACCAAAGGAAGGCCAGTAGCAGAAAGCACAGGAGAGGTGCCCAGTGAGACTGATGATGAGAAGCAGGATCTTGAAGGTCACACTAAAGATTAAGAGTTTTCATGTTAAGAACAAGGGACAGCTAATTAAAGATTTTAAGCTGAGAAGTTTCATGACCACACTTGTGTTTTAAACATATTACTCCAGCTGTAGGATGAACAGGAGAAAGGCTGGATGCAGGGAAACCAATGGACGAATGCCAGTGAGGGCTTGTCTTAAAAATGTAAGTGGAGATGTGGATGCATCTAAGAGCATTTGTGAGGTAAAACCAGCCAGTCTTGATTAATTGGTGATAGTAGATGATGAGGAGAGAGGTTTAGAAGTTGATTCCCAGGTTTCTGGACTAATAAATAGGCAGATGTTGGTGCTGCTCACTTAGGGAACAGATTGAGTGAGAAAATCATGATGGGTTTGGAGTGCCTATGGCACATCTAAGGTGAGTAACTAGTTGAATATACTTCAATTTGGCATTAAAGGAAGTTTAAGTTAGACAGAAAATTTGGAATTCTTTGGCATCTAAATGTTAATTGAGGAGATAGAAGGGATTGTCTAGAGAGTTTTGGGCAACATTTGAGCATTTTATAGAAAAGATGATTTGGTGATGGCGATAGCAAAGTCATGGCTGAAACGTAGGAGGAAAGAGAAGAGAAGGTGGTGTCACAGAAGCCAAGAGAAGAGAGAATTTCAAGAAGAAAGTAGGATGTGTCTGAGATATCAAGAAAAATGAAGACTGAAAGATGTCCTTTGCGTTGAACCTCACAGATGACATTGAGGACAGCAATAGCGATTTTGGTGCAAAGTTGGTGATACAAGCCAGTTTGGAGTACACTGAATATTGTCTAAGGGAAAAAAATGAACCTGAAGAAAGGAGAGAGAGTTCTTCTGGGTGTTTGCCTACAAAGGGATGGAGAAAGAAAGTAGCTTAAGGGACCTGAAGCTAAAGAAGGGATTCTTCTGCCCGACCCACTTTTTCTCATTTAACTTCTGTACCCTTTCTCCTTGCCCCAGTATCTCAGCCAGGCAGATGATAACTTCTTGTTCTTCAGTGAGTTTTGCAACACCTCAGATATTTATAAACATAGTATAATATTAGGATTTTATAACAGCATGGCTTGTCTAGCTTTTCCTATAAGGGATCTGGAATGTCTGGAAGTATATTGGCCTACGTTAGTGTTTTGTTAACTGCATGCTTATCACATTTGTCTTTAAAAAATTATATATTCATCGCCATCCATCCATCCATCTCATCTCCTATAGATTTCTTACTACATTTTTAAATATTTTACCTCTCATCTGGTATTTTGTCACTACATATAAGATATAAAAGTTGTCAAAAATTATGTTGGACATCCTGTTTTTCAGACTGGTTTTTGCTACATGTCTTCACTTGACACTGAAAATTATGGGATCTTTTGATGTTTTGACTATATCTTCTTTCCTCACATTCCACTATTCAGTATTATGTTAGGGTTATCTTGGCATTCTATTTTAGATGGTGGCTTCCAGAGTCATTTTGTAAGTTTCTTTCTTCAGCAAATAATAGTTGCTGGGGATGACAGCTGTGTCAGTCCAATAGCGCATTACAATGAAGAAGGTTTTTGTGATTTCCAAACTTGTTAAAACCAGTGGCATTTTTCCTATCTAAGCCTTTGATATTATACCAAGAACAGGAAGAGTCCTGCATAAGTGAGTCATTTATATGATTGCATGTCACACATAATTATAAAAATTGGTAATTGATGCCTTATTAATGAATTTTAAAGTAAGTTTGTAAGACATTTCTTCAAATTAACAAGAATATGGGAAGTAGTTTAGTATAGTCTGACCCCACCTCCAAGTACCTAATTGATACTTGATAGCCTATTTATTGATAGCCTAGTTTCTCTTGGGTTCATTCAATCTCTTTCATTCTGATTCCTGCCTCCAGGTGTCATTTTCACTTCATGTCACCTTCTGTTTAGACATTCTGCCTCCTTTGTCTCTTCCTACTCCTGACCAACCAGGACCCACTCTCCAAATTAACATTCATAAAACATCATTTATTCTACTTGAGTGTTCACAGTGCCTTCTTCTTGCTCACCACATCAAGTCTGAACTTCTTTGCCCAGCTTCCAGGGCTATATGTCACCTGGTCACATGTAGCTATTTATCCGTTAGCCCTGGGCAGGTCACCTATCATAATCATTTCTTTTGCTGATAATGATTCATCTGAGTTATGAATTGAATTATGTTACCCTCACACCCCACCCCACATTTACATTCTCATTTTAACCATGAGCATCTGAGAATGTTACCTTATTTGGAAATAGGGATTTTGCAGATTTAATGTGTTAAGATGAGATAAAATCATGCTGAAGAGGGGTCAGACCCTATTCCAGTATGATCGCTTTCATTATAAAAATGAGAAATTTGGATACAGACACATAGGGAAATTACACTATGTGAACATGAAGTTATCATGTGAACATGAAGACAGAGATCAGGATGATGTGACTATAAGCCAAGGAAAACCAAACATCACTAACAAGCACCAGCAGCTAGGTGAGGAGCATGGAACAAGTTGTACTTCACAGCCCTCAGAAAGAACCAATCCTGTCAACACCTTGATTTTGGACTTCTAGCCTCCAAAACTGTGAGACAATAAGTTTCTGTTGTGCGAGACACCGAGTTTGTGGTACTTTATTATGGCAGTCCTAGAAAACTAATACAATCTGACAGACATGCCTTTAGCTTTTTGGCATACCAGTCCATGATTTAATCATTCTTACAGACTCTGCTTAATTTTCATCTTCTCTGTGAAGAATTCCTGATGAATTTATTGTGTGCATATAATTACTTTCTCATGTTCTCTTTTTATCTTATCTGACTGAACAATTAGCACTTTATATTGGCTTATAACCAGTTGTTCAGCTGGCATATACAACACATCCTCAAATAACGTCATTTCATTTAATGTTGTTTCATTATAATGTTGATGAGAAAAAATATATATATTCCTGACTGGGGTCACAGTCTGTGTGGAGTTTGCACATTTTCCCCATGTCTGTGTGGATTTTGCCTGGATACTCCAGTTTCCTCCACACCCCAAAGCTGTGTATGGTAGACTCATTGGCGTGTCTAAATGGCCCCAGTGTGAGTGACTGTAGGTGTGTGTGAGTGGTGTTATGATGGAATGACATCCTGGTCAGGGCTGGTTCCTGCCTTGTCCCCTGGGCTGCCTGGTCAGGCTCCAGCCATCGCCAACCCTGAACTGGAAAAAGTGGGTAAATAATTATCTTACTTGTTTTTATTAGTGGTTCTTAAATGTATGTATAGCTCACGTTTATTTCCATGTTTAATATTAGAAGTGTTTTGGTCTTTAGTTAAAAGTTTGATGATGTTTCTGTGACCAGAAATATGCTGAAAGAACTTAACCCTTATTTACAACCATTAGCCTATGTTAAAGTTGGTTACATTCGTTATATGCCATTTCACTTAAAGTTGCCATTTCCAAGAGCCTACCTATGTTAAATGAGGAGGCCTTACTGTACTTTATTATATACTGTTATTTATTAATTCAGACGTGTTATTTAAGCATTCAGAATTCAATACATGTATCTGTGTATGCTTCTCTCAACTATAAGTGCTTAGTGATCACAGCCTGTTTATTTTCCTTGATTTCTCACAAACTTCTAAAATAGAGGCAATGTAGAGCTTAAGAAAGATTTGTTTACTGATAGTTTGAAATGCTTAGATATGCTGAACTGATGGGCACCATTAGGCTGACTCATCACTAAAGAATGACTCAGGGCAAGCACTGAGTTTATTGAGTTGCGTTTGTATTATATATAAGAAAATCTAATCATAGTACTGACTTTTGTAGCTAAAAAGGGATTCAGTTTTAAATTGATTTCTATTGGGCTTTAAAAATTATTCTGAATAGTGCAAGAAAAGGAATTTGTTCATTCATAACATTCATTATTTATTAAATTGTATGTGCACTGATAAATAACATACACATTAAAAGGACCTCAACTATTAGAAGTTTCCCCATCTTCACAATTGCTTTTACAGAACACTCATTTTTTCCCCTAAGATTTGAATTCTACCTAAAATTTGCAAAGCAACTCACTTCAACATGAAATGTCTGGTATGTATAAGGTGCGTAATAAATACCAGTTGACCCTGAAGATGGGAATCTTAGTAAACATTTGTTTACTAAGCACATGTGATATGCCAAGTTGGAATCCTCAAACATTAACTCATAAGTTTTTAAATTTAGACATCTTAGACATCTAGTTCAAGTATCTATTTTTTAAACTTCGTCGTTTATGTCAATAAAAACACTGATTTCTCCCACCTCATTCCTGTCTTTTTAATGCTATCTTTTGGCCAATGATGCCTCTTCTACCCTCTTTCTTGTTCTGCATTTCAGGGAGTTCTAGCCTATGTACAAAATAATGTGAGCAAAACTATGGTTCTTTGGAGGCATTTAAAATGCTTTTCACTTATCATGGGTTTTTGTTTGTTTTTGAGGCAGGGTCTCACTCTGTTGCCTAGGCTGGAGTGCAGTGGTGCAATCATGGCTCACTGCAGCCTCAGCCTCTTGCGCTCAAGCAATCCCCCGACCTCAGCCTCCCAAGTAGCTGGGACTACAGGCATGCACCACCATGCCTGGCTAATTTATTTTCATTTTTTTATTTTTAAATTTTTTTGGAGAGACGTGGTTTCACTGTGTTGCCTAGGCTGGTCATATATATGATCTTATTTCCTCCAACAGTCCTATGATGATGAAAGTTTTATTGTAATCTATTTTGTAGTTTAGAAAACTAAAGAGCTTGCATATCGAATGACTCCTTCAAAATCATTTACCCAGGCAGCAGACAGTAAATTCAGGGTTCAAATTCATGTCATCTGTCTTCAAATTCTGTGGACTTTTCTCTTTACCACTTTTAATTAATTTTTTAGAGACAGGGTCTCACTGTGCCATCATGCCGGGCTAATGATTTTATTTTTGGTAGAGATGGGGTCTTGCTTTGTTGTCTAGGATGGTCTCAAACTCCTGGGCTCAAGTGACCATCCCACTCAGCCTTCTAAAGTCCTGGGATCACAGGCATGAGCCACTATGCCCAGACTAACTTATTTATTAAATGTTGAATCTAGTTAATTTTATAAGAAAGAGTAGCATAAGATTTTTCTTTACAAAGGCATTTTTAATCATAGCTAATTACTTTAAAAATTGAATTCTTCTTCTTCTTCTTTTTTTTTTTTTTGAGACGGAGTCTCGCTCTGATTCTGTATTTCATCCAGAAAGCAGCTCATTGCCATTAGAGAAATCATGTAACCAACCTCCTTTGCTCCAGCATTTTCTCCTTCTTTCTCTCCCTCTCTCCTTTCCTCCCTCCCTCCCCTCTTTCCTTCCTTCTTTTCTTCTTTCCTCCCTCCCTCCTCTTCCCTCCCTCCCCCCTCTCTTCCTCCACCTCCCACCCCTTCCTTCCTTCCTTCCTTCCTTCCTTCCTTTCTTCCTTCCTTCATTTTTTCCGTTTACCCCTTCGGCCTCCTTTCTTCTCTTTTTTTTCAGCTGCTTACCATCTCACAACTAACTTGTTGAGTGATGAATTCCTGCCATAACCATATTTGCATATGATTAACTATGATATATAGAGGAAATCTGAAAGGATTCCTTTAAGAGTAAGATGAGTGCTAGTCTCACAAAGTTGCTCCAAGAGATATGAAGGGAAAGCTACAGAATGAATTCAATTCTCTGATTGCAAACCCAGCACACAAGTCCCTGCTGGATCTAATGGGAGGCTTGCTAACAGCTAGGAGAAATAACCTAGAGAGCTGAGCTCTATGGGATTAATTAGGGAACTCTAGCAGACACTGTCACTTTCAAAACTGTCATTAATGATGCCCTCTCTGTGGTATATACTATGGTAGAATTTCTTAAATAAAAAAAAAAGTCTAAGGATACTGTATTAGTCAGGGTTCTCCAGAAAAACAGGACCAATAGGATGTGCGTGTGTGTGTGCGTGTGTGTGTGTGTGTGTGTCTGTATGTGTGTTGTATATTATATACATATGTGAGATTTATTATTATGAGGAATTGGCTCACATGATTATGGAGGTTGTCAAGTCCCAAAATCTGGAGTGGGCAAGCTGGAGACTCAGGAGAGCCAGTGGCATAGTTTCAGTCTGAGTCTAAAGGCCCAAGATTTGGAGACTCAATGGTATAAGTTCCAGTCCGAGGTTAGGAGAAGACCAACGTTCTAATTCAAGGACTCAGGCAGATGAAATTTCCCTCTTACTCAGTCTTTTTGTTCTACTCAAGTCTTCAATTGATTGTATGAGGCCTGTCCACTTTAGGGAGGGATAATCTGCTTTACTCAGTCTACAGATTCAAATGTTAATTTCATCCAGGAACACCCTCACAAAAACACCCAGAATAATGCTTTACCAAATGTCTGGTTACCACCTGGCCTAGTCAAGTTGTCACATAAAGTTAACCATCACAGGTAAAATTTAAAAGAGAGAAAGAGAGATAGAGAAGAGCAAAAGTATTTCTGATGTTTCCAAATGTTATGACTTGACCTTTTAATGGCATCATCTATCCATTCAATCAAGTGGAAAAGTTGCTACACAAAACGGCTTTCAGGATTAATATGATATATGGAAACATTAAAGTATTTTTAGGCTTTGAGGAACATCTGTGTAACATATTTACAATGCTGAGGAAATAATGGATTTATTTTTTCATGAGAATCATTCCTTCTTCAATTAAAGAATTTTGTTATGGAAGTTCTGAAAATCCCTACTAAGTGACATAGCTAAATTTGAACTTGCATTAGCTATTCATCTGGTCTCATTCATCATTTACTTTCTACTGTGCTTCAACTTTCTCAGACTCAAAACAATTTCCATTCATTTCTAGACTTGAACACCATTAAGACATTCAAATAAGAGAAAAGGACATTTTAAAATTTGAAGCAAAGGTCTCCTTTGATAGGAGAGGATTTTGAAATGTATAAATCAAACCTGATAAAGATGAAACCTTTCTAAATTTCTTCTTAGGCGTGGTTTCTCATACAAAGCTAATTGAAGACACAATCAATGCTATCCATATACAGGCATACCTTGGAGATATTGCTGGTTTGTTTCCAGACCACTGCAATAAAGCTAATACTGCAATAAAGCAAGTCATATAGACTGTTTTGTCTCCCAGTGCATATAAAAGTTATATTTACACTCTACTGTAGTCTAAGTGTGCAATGTCATTATGTCTTTAAAAATGTATGTATCTTAATTTAAACATATTTTACTGCAAAAAATGCTAACAATTATCTGAGCTTTCGGAGAGTCATAATAATATTTTTGCTGATGGAGGATCTTGCCTCGATGTTGATGGCTGCTGACTGATCAAGGAGATAGTTGCTGAAGGTTAGGATGGCTGTGGAAATTTCTTAAAATAAGATAACGATGAAATTTTTCAACTGACTCTTCCTTTCATGAGAGATTTCTCTGTAGCATGCAATGCTATTTGATAGCATCTTATCTACAGTAGAACTTTTTTCAAAATTGTAATCAGTTCTCTTAAACCCTGCTACTGCTTTATCAACTAAATTTTTGTGATATTCTAAATTCTTGGTTGTCATTTCAACAATGCTCACAGCATCTTTACCAGGAGTAGATTTCATCTCAAGAAACTACTTTCTTTGCTTATTCATAAGAAACAATTTCTCATCTGCTCAAATTTTAACATGAGATTGCAGCAATTCAGTCACATCTTCAGGCTTCATTTCTAATTCTAGTACTCTTACTATTTCCACTACATCTGCAGCTACTCCCTCTACTGAAGTCTTGAACCACTCAAAGTCATCTATGAGGGCTTGAATCAACTTATTCCACACTCCTGTTAGTGTAGTTATCTTGACCTCTTCCAATGAATCACAAATTTTCTTAGTGTCATCTAGAATGGTGAATCTTCCCCAGAAGGTTTTCAACTTACTTTGCCCAGATTCATGAGAGGAATCACTATCTATGGCAGCTATAATCTTAAGAAATATATTTCTTAAGTAATAAGACTAGAAAGTCTAAATGACTCCTTGATTCATGAGCTGTAGAATGGATGTAGTGTTAGCAGCCATTAAAACATTAATCTCCTAGTCCATTGCCATCAGACCTCTTGGGTGACTAGGTACATTGTCAACAGGCCACAATAATTTGAAAGGAATACTTTTTTTTTCTGAAGAGTGGACTTTAAATCTTTAGTAAAATGTGATATAAACAGATGTGCGGCTGTCATCTAGGCTTCATTGTTCCATTTATAGAGCACAGGCAGAATAGTTTTAGCATAATTCTTAAGGGCCCCAGGGTTTTTGAAATGGTCAATGAGCAATGGCTTCAACTTAACGTCACCACAACTGCGTTAGCCCCTAACAAGAGAGTCAACCTCTCCCTGGAAACTATGAAGCCAGCATTGACTTCTCTCTCTCCAGCTGTAAAAGTTCTATATGGCATTTTCTTCTAATAGAAGGTCATTTTGTCTTGATTGAAAACTTGTTGTTTAGTATAGCTAACTTGGCCAATGGTCTTAGCTAGATCTTCTGAATAAGTTGCTGCAGTTTGTACATCAGCGCTTGCGGGTTCACCTTCCACGTTTCTGCTATAGAGATGGCTTCTTTCCTTAAACATAATGAGCCAACTTCTTCTAGCTGTAAACTTTTCTTCTGCAGCTTCCTCACCTCTCTCAGCCTTCTAGAATTAAAGAGAGTTCAGGCCTTGCTCTTGATTAGGCTTTGGCTTAAGGGAAGGTTGTGGTTGATTTTATCTTCCATCCATACCACTCATACTTTCTCCATGTCATCAATAAGACCATTTCACTTTCTATAATTCATGTGTTCTGTGGAGTAACACTTTTATATTCCTTCCTTTGCATTTACAACTTGGCTAACTGGCTCCAGAGGCCTAACTTTCGGCCTGTATTGACTTTCAACATGCCTTCCTCACTAAGCTTCAACATTTCTCCCTTTTGATTTACAACACGAGACGTGCAACTCTTCTCACTTGAACACTTATTAATTGGCCTAATTTCAATATCATTGTATCCCAGGTAATAGAGTGGACTGAGGAAAGGGGGAGAGATGGGAATGGCCAGTCAGTAGAGCCATCAGAACACACACAGTTATCGATTAAGTTTGCCATCTTATATGGGCGCTGTTCTTAGTGCCCTAGGAGAATTCGAATAGTAAAATCAAGATCATTATTCACAGATAACCCCAACAGCTGTAATAATAATGAAAATTTTTGAAATATTGTGGGAATTTCCAAAACGTGACATGGAGACATGAAACAAGCACCTGCTGTTGGTCATTGTAGGGTTGTCACAAACCTTCAGTTCATAAAAAGTACATTATCTGTAAAAGGCAGTTGAAGTGAACTGCAATAAAACAAGGTATGCCTGTATTCTTCTTTTGAAACAGCTCCCCATAGTTGTATGCCTTTCATCGTCAGCTGATTTTTCCCCCCTCAACTTAGTGACTTACCTATAAAATACTCGTAATTAAGTCTATTAGAGATCATGATTGCTTTGGATGCTATAAAGGGAAGAAATAATAAATTAAGTCATCAATTAGTGATATAGCTGTATGTTAAATAGCACTAGGAACAAGCACTTTTTTCTGAGGTGGATCTATAGGTTCCTCTTGGGAATTTGATTTTGATTGGCTTCTATCATCAGAAATAATATAGAGACTCTTTATTCAGCATTCATTTATTCACAGTATTTGTTAAGCACATACTATGTGCCAGGCATATAATGGGTGTTGGTCATATAGTCATGAGCAAAACCCTCCTACTAAACCCCTGCCTTCATGGAGTTGACTTACTAGCAGAGGTGACATTCTAAAATCTCTGCCCATTTTCCAGATGCAGGTGGAAATGAGAATTGTGATTGATGGTTTTGTGCTTTGTTAAAAATAAGTAATCCTGTTTTTATACTCTTTTGGCAGTTTCTTTTTCAAGACCTCAGTGTTTGAGGTCCAACATATGATCCAAGGACCAGCAACATGGGCCACCATCTAGGAGCTTGTTAAAAATGCAGAATCTTATACTTATCTCAGTTCTTCTGAATCAGAACCTGCATGTTAACAAGATCTCCAGGTGATTTCTATGCATACAAAATTTGAAGAGAGCAGGTTTTGGGTGTAGAGTTTATTAATTTATCATCTTAATAATTTGATGGCTATCCAATTTTTTTCAGCTATATGCTCAACTGGAGAGGAATTTTAGTGTTTATATTCTCAGCTTATTTTCATCAGTATAAAATTTGGTTTTCTAACATTGTATCTTAGAATGTGGTTCAGGCTGCATCAAAACCACCTGAGGATCTTATGAAAAATGCACATTCCTGGACACAACCTTAATATTGCTTGAGTAGGTCATGGTTGGGTCTCAAATTTTTACAAGCTTCCCAGGCAATTCGTATGCACATTAAAGTGGGAGGAGGACTATTTTTAGGCTAGTTTTACATTGATGTCTTTCAAAGGATGGATTTTTAAAAATTATTTTTGAGTCTTTAGTTTATATGCTTCTGCCTAGAAAGATGAATTACTCAATCTCTGATCATATATTCCTGTGTATCAGAGTGTTTTTTGTTTTAACCAGGGTTTCTCAACCTCACACTGTTGACATTTTGTACTAGGTAATTCTTTGTTGTGTGGGGCTGTACTGTGCATTGTAGGATGTTTAGCAGCATCCCTGATCTCTACCCACTAGATGCCAGTAGTACACCTGTGCCAGCCCACATTCCTAGCTGTGACAACCAAAAATGTTTGTAGACATTGCCAAATTTACTCTGAAGAGCAAAATTGCTCTCAGTTGAGAATAATTGGTTTAAACTAAATAAAGAAAAGGAGCATAGTTGTATGTGAGTATAACTGCCACCCCAAGTATCTATTGTTACTATTCAATTCTCTTGAGGGCTTATGCCAAGGGTGAAGAGAAATTTATGTACGGGGACATAAGGGCTGCCTGGCCCTGTGGGTTGGTTTCAACATTCTATGGTGAGAGAGATATAATATGACAATGGGGAAGAGGGAAAACTCTTACATTTAGTACAGAAACAAGGCTACTGAAGAACCTATGGGCTAAAGAACAAAACAAAATTAGGTATAAAAACTTTTATTTTTTCATTTTTGAGTCTTTCTGAATATGCTTCTGAAGACTGAAGATGCTTTGTAGTAGCTAAAGCATTTTATATAATAGCTTTGTGGATGAGATCTCCTTTCAAAGGGACAATAGGGACATAAGAATATGTACTAGCTCTGGCAGAGACTCAGAGTACATGGAAAAGGCCCAGAGGATGGCCAGGGGCAGGGTAGAGGGGAGTGGTAGTATGTAAGTGTTGATTTATTCCTGAACTCATAGGAACACAGAGTGCACTCAGAAGTAATTGGGGAGACTTTGAAGGGCAACCTCAGATTTATTAGCAGCCAGGAAAATTTGTATCCATAGCCTGTAATATTATTGAATTTCTGGCATGACTTTGGGTTTTGTTTGGCCCACTATTCTTAACAGATTGCTTACCTTTGCATTTCTTCCTAGTGTGATGGAAATACTTACTAGCCACCAATGTTAAACAAGTATTTATAATTGTTACTCTTTTACTAGTCAGTTGTGTGGATACTGAAAAGTAAATCAGAGCAAATAACTTATTTTGGACACATTCCTTGTACATAGTCATTCTAGTATGTGAATACACACTTTGCAGATTTATGTGTGCAGCCAACTATAATTATTTTTAAAAAATGCCGAATTTGGAGATTTAATACGCAGATGAATATAAAGGATATGTATGTATCAAATCAAAATCTGTCTATCTGTGACAAACAAGCGCATTGCTGATGTATGGAAAGAACATTGCCCAAGAAGACTTGAATTCTTACCTCTGCTATTTACTAACTGTGGGAACTTGTGAAAATTGTTTAACATCTCAGAGCCTCAGCCTCCTCATCTATTAAAATGGGGGAAATTTTTCTTATGAGATTGTTAGAGAAGCAAAGGTTAAGTAAGATTAAAAATGTGAAAATGTCTTCCAGAAAAATAAGTCAGTAAAAGTTTGTCATTAAGCTTGTATATTTCACATGTATTTATTACTGTCAGTGTATCAGTTAATTCATGCAATATTATTTTATTTTTGGAACTAAAATATTATTAATTTACTGGAAACTAGAGACAACAGGACTCTTGGAGTCTGTATAATGATATTGTCTTACATTTGAAGCCAATTATAATGAAACCTGTAGCTACTTCAGAAACTAAGTTACCATGGGTTATTTCCAGAACCAAACTGCTTTATGCCAAATTCCTTTCTGGTCTGAATAATATTCTAACCAGTGCTTCAATATAGAGTATGTATAATTTGTTCTCATTTTGAAAATTATATGACAAGTCTTTAAATTTAACTATGGGGATTCATGTTATTTTTCTGTAAGTAAATAGCAGGTTAAAATACTTGATAATTACATAGCATGAAGTTGTTTATTAATATTAGAGAGAAATTGTCTGCTTAGAATTAAGCAATTCATTTTAAGCAAATTAGTTGCAGGTATCTTATGTGATGCAGCCATTTATTATCATTTTTCATTACAGAAATGCAAATTATTAAAAATAGTAAATTGCCTCCCTGGAAAGGAATCCATTTGAAGTGACATGTAAGACACCACATGATTAACAGCTTTAAAAAATGTAATTGATATAAAAAGTCTTTTTGCAACTTCATTAAGTTTAAGGTCATGTATGCATAGAGATTAAATTATAAATACCAACTTTCTTTTCTTCCAAGAAATACAAGTCACATTTTCTGGTTATATTTGTTGAAAGTCCTGAAGTCAATTAACAACTGCTTGCTTGGAGTGAAACACAACTGTTAGCACTCCTTTTACATTCTCTTCCTCTATCCATTAGCTTTCAAAAAGAAGAACCAACTCCAATGTAAAATAAGATTATCACGAACACCAAAATAAGATTATCACGAACACCAAAGACATCTGAAAAAAGGCTTGGAGATAGGAAGTGGAAGCTTGGGCCTGGTTAATGACAGGAAAACCTTTTAGCTAGAAATATATAAGAATTGCACAAAGAAAATAAATTTAACTTTGATTAAATAGTGCTGACATCATATTTGAGATCTGTTGTGAAAACATGATGCTGTGGGAAAAACAATGAAATGACACTGTCAAAGCAACATACATTGTAGTAAATGTTAGCTTCATTATTAATATAATGAACAGAAATAAGAATAAGTTTTTAGGGGACAACAACGATAACTGCGAATTGGGGGAAGCAGGTAGGTACAAGTTAAATGAATGTGAGAGAGAACAGGGAGATATTTGAGTTATGTGATGGAGAAAGACCTGGCTTCTTTGAGTCAATTATTATTCCACAGAAAACAGAGCCCCATGTGTTTGACACAAGAGACAGTTAGGAAATTGGTGCTGGCTTTAATGAGTGTGAAGCATTGGTGAAGAGGCAGGCATTATGGTTCTGAATTGTGTGTCTTGTTCATTGGCATGATATAAAAATAGATCCCTGGGATTTTAATAATACATTTGATTTTCATTTTTACTTTAAATTCAAAAAACAACTTTAATTACATTTTTAAATGTCCTCCAAGTAATTTTTCTTTAATATGAAGAATGTATTCCCAAATAGATTTTTAAAAAATTGTTCATATCTTCAAGTGGAAATGTGGTAGTGGAGAAATGGGACTTAAATTGTAGAACATATATGTTTGTGTATACGAGTTGTTGTAAGGTCCTACTTCCTAATCAACATTAAACATTGATTAAGATTGTCAAAACTAACAATGCAATCCAGTCAGTGATTTATGTACAAGCAAGCGATTGGAAATTGGAGTGGCTCCATATCTTTTATGAAAACACTGATGTAATGTTTAGGTTAATCTAGCGACTCCGGATGGGAAACAATTTGGAAAATTTTATGACTGCAATCCATGCTTTCTGACAAAATAAATATATATTTACTAAATTAGTTTCTAATTTTTAAAAATAATAATCCACCTTCTTGGAAAGAATGCTGCTATTCAACTTGATGAATTTTCAAATCCAGCATGACAAGACAATCATTTAAATGAGCCTGTCTGTTCTTTAATTTCAGGAAAGTTGGATTCAGCCAAGATACCTACTAACTACCCATGAATAAGCACAGACAAAAAGTGCAGAAGTAGAGACAGATAGAATCCCTGTGGCCAGAGAGGTTAGGGAAGATACCATGTAGGAATTGAGACTTCATCTGGGCTTTGAGATGTGAATCCAATTTAGACTGGCAGAGAAGAGTAAGCAAAGGGAAAGGGCAAGACATGTTCTGGAACTTTTCTACAACAGGAGGCTTATATCCAGGAGTGTTAGTAGATTAAACTGCAAAGATAGGGACCAGATTGTGGAAGGACAGTGGCTAATAATTAGTGATTCTATGCTAGATTTACCAGACACTAACTTATAACAGACATTTGGGAAATGTCTCAACTTCACAAAGATTCCGTGGCTGTAAAAAGGGGTTACTGCCTGTTCTCCCCAGGTCACAGGATGATTGTGAGAATTAACATACAATGCATATGAACACGCACTATACAAAGCAAAGTGTTATAAAAATGTCAGGTGGTGGATTCATACAGCTGTATGTTCATGCTTTGAGTCCTATACTCTGCTTGGTAATTTTACTGTGCATCCCAGCAGAGTTTTCGCTCATTTCCTACAATGATCATTGTAAACCTTCACCATTCTCTGAAGCCTTTGACTCTACCAGTTCTCTTATTCCTGACAGATGACTTCTTTACCAATGAAACAGAAACAGACAGTAACTTCTTCATCCTCCTGCTCCAGTTTCATAAGCCAGCATGCCTTACTTCCACATGTGAATACTAAATGAATACTAAATCTCATCTCTTCCTGTCTTCAGAGGAAATTTGCTTCATCTATTATATCTTCAAACTCAGTTTTCAATTTCGTTCCTCTGTTTGCTCCTTCCCATCAGCATTTAATTATGCTTAATCTCTCCCTTAACTCTATATCCCTTCTAGTTTTTGTATTATTGCCGTTTCCCTTTTATAGCTGAATCTCTTAATGTAATGATTTTTTCTCACTGTCTTCACTTCTTCATCTCAGACTTTCTCAACCCACTTCAATCTAGACTTCTCATCACATATCCCGTGCGTACTACTGTCACCAAGGTCACTGATAACTTCTCTATTGTTAAATCAGACAACTTTCCATCTCTATTTTGCTTGGCTTCTAGGCAGCAATTAATTCTATCGATCTCTCCCTTCTTCCAACACTTATTTACCTTGTCTTCATGATACTACACTGTATTGATCAGGGTTTTGAATTGCAAACAACAGAATCTACTCTGACGTTTTAAGCAGAGAAAGAATATGTTGAAGGACGTTAGGTAGCTCACAATGCATGTGGGAGGACTGGAAGACAGGTTAAGATGATATTCAGCCAAGAAAATACCTATTACATCTTGGTACAAATCCCACTACCTCTACCTTTTGGTATCAACACTACAACTCACATAAATGTTGTGAACGTTCACTGATGACATCCAAGACTGGACTCCAGAAGTGAATGCCATGGCGACCATGCTAAATGCTGATATGCCTTCTCTATTATGTTTGCTAAATTTTGCAACCTGCAAGGTTATAAAGTTATCTTCTGGATTGAATTTTTGCATGAGTGCTCCCATTTGGTAGTATTAGGTCACTAGTTTCTAAGGACACTGAAAATTTGAGTTTCCTTTCTTAAAGAAACAAAGATTTTTCCAAATATAGGTGTGTTCAAAAGGTGATGACTGCCTACCGTTTTGACATTTGCCTTTCTCCCCCACTCATCTAGTTTTGCTGCTACCTCTTTGAGCAATTTTTCTCCATTTGCTTTCTTTACTTGCCACTTAAATGTCCAAGTCCCCCAGGTCTCCATTTTAATTGTTTTCTCCTCATTCTACATCCTCTACCTGTGTGATGCTGTCTAACACCATGGCTTTGATTACATTCTTTGTGCCTATGACTCTCAAATCTTGATCTCTAGCCCAGTGCTGTTTCCTGAGTAAGCTCTAGACCCACATATCTCACTGCCTCTGGGACATTTTTATCTGGATGTGTCATAAGCTTCTCAAATTCAACCTGTTTAAAACTATGCTTCTCTGTAGCTCAACTGCAGTCCTCCAGTTCCCTACACTATGGACTCACCCAGTTGTTTAGTTAAAAAAGAAGGATATTATCTTTGAGAGTGTCCCTCCCTAATCTTCAGGCATCCAGTCAGTCCCAGAGTGCAAGCAATCTTAGATCCCATGTACTTTTTTTTAATCTGCCTCACTCCTTTCATGTTCTGCAGTCATAGTTACAAGAACTGAAACTATTTAATATCAAGTGAGCTTCCTCCTAGCTTCCAGTTTTACTCTTCTCTAATTTATCCTCTACCATGCATTTACAAAGATATTGTTTAGCAATAATAACATCTCATGTCCCTGCTGAACACCCTTCAGAGTAAAGGCACAAACACATACGCCCCTGTGTGTATGCTTAAATAGGCATAGAATATGTCTGGAAATTGCAGAAGAAATTGATACCAGTGGTTGTCTCAGGGATTAGGGTGGGAGAACTGAGTGACTATGACTCAGATCTACTTTCATGGTACACTCTACTGCATCTTTTAAATTTTACAGCATGTGTATATATGACATGTTTTAGAATAATTTAAAAAACTTCAGTGATTACCATTGATTATATGATAATGTCAAACTTTCATATAGTATGTAAGACCTCCACACAAACGCAGCTCCTGCGTGCTTCATTAGGTGCATTGAGTTACTTTGCTATCCTTCAAACATACCAAATTCTCTCAATTTCCAACATTCGCATATAGTCTCCTTGTTTGAAATGCTCTTTTATCACATCTCACCTGGCTACTTTTCCTTTAGTCCTATGCTTAGATGTCAATTTCTCCTTGTTTGTAAGACTAGGTTTGGAGCCCTCACTTTGCTTTCCAGATGGCACTGTTCTTCTCAAACTCCCATTCCATTTTTTAAAAATTACTAGTTGTCTCTTTTGTCAGATCCTAAGCTCTGCAAAGACAGATACTGCATCTGTTTCATTCAGGCTATGCTGTTGGGTATCTAAGTTATTATAGTACCTTGGATATAGTAGGAAGTCAGAAACTATTATATGGACAAACCTACACATGCCTTTGTTCCCCACATTCCACATTCTCTCATTTTTCTCCATGGATGTTATTTATGATACACTCTCAACCCTGTCTGAGATTTTCCTAGTGCATGTCTCTATTTTTTTTTAAATTCAGGAATCCCAAAGCTAAGAATAATATATTCTATCAAGAGTAGCAAGAAAGCTGATATAATGCCAGAGCTTTCACTCTTTTTGAGGAATGTACCATACAATTTACAATGAATGAAATTACTAAATGAATGAAGCAAATTTGTGGCCATTATTTTGAGATGTTAAGAAAATCATATGTTTCAGTCTTGTCCTTCAATCATACATTCAGATTAATACAGTTTTTAATACATAGAAATTAATATATGGTAAACAAACTTATTAATGCCACTGACTTTAAAACATATGATTGCTGGCAGTTCCTTTCAGTGTTAGCTTATTTGTAAATGATATTTCAATTTATTCTTTACTGGTATTTCACTGAGCAGCCTACTTAAACTTAGAAATTTTATATTTAAAAAAATTCTTATCTTCCCAAATGTTACTCTCAATCTCTTTCCAGAATTACATTTCTTAGAACTTACTCTTTATCCTAGTTTGTGAATTATTTTATTGATATCTTTGCCAACTTTGCCAGCCAGTATTTCACAGCTGGCAAGTCAAGACTTAGCAATAACCCATATTGATCTGTATTATTTTTCAATATGTGGAGTCTCTGCAATTGAGCTGCATGACTTCAAGATTTTATTGGGTGATCAAGAAGGCATAGTGTTCATTAACATACTAATATAATCTTTTTACAGGATATAATTAAGATAAATGTAGCTTTAGAAATACACTGTACTTTAAAAAACAAAACAGCATCAGTGACATCCTAGGTATAATGTGGCAGGAAAGGGAGTGTCATGCTGAGTGCACACTGCCTCTGAACCTCGTCTGGACATGAGTCCATAGACTAATTTTAAACCTGGGGTCTAGAAATGTTGCTCTTGTTATGGTTGCCACTTATTAACTATATAAGCCTGTCCTAGAGGGATCTTCCAAAAACACAGATCTGATTCAATTAATCACCTCTTAAAACCTTTCCCATTTTACATAGGATGAAGTCCAAATTCTTTAATATGGCTCACAAAAGCTTTGTGATCCCATCCCTGCCTCCTCTTTAATTTGTTTCTGGCTTTTCTGTGCCTCTGTTTCTTCAATTCTAAATTACTGGGGTTAGATGATTTCTAAAGTTCCTCTCAGATCTAAAAATCTATGATTCCAAATAATGACAAAGTTGGCCTCATCTTTCAAATAGGATAAAAGGGAATCTATAAATTTATAAATTCTAGTTTCTAAAATAGACCAGCTTGAATTATCCTGGGGCAAGAGAAGCTGTTCAAGTATAAGAAACACTGTTTACTTTTGCTTTTTAAATTTGGTAGAATATGACCGTATAGCTTACAAAATCCTGGAGAATCAGAAACCACTGCAACCACATAGATCACGTTCCCTTTGTTGGAATTGCAAGATTTTATGGCTAGTAGTGACTTGAAAATTATCTCTTAATGATGAAATTAAGGTCTGGAGGGACTAAATGCTTGTCAGGTTTGTAATAAATGCGGGTCCAGAGTTCAGGCTTCTTTATTCCCACCCCATTTTTCCTTTACTATGCAAGACTGTTTCACCAGGATGGCTTGTATTTGCTACTCATACAAAAGCCCATGTCTAACTAAATGCCCAGGCAGTGTGCTCAGAAGACAATGAATTCACTCTGCCACGTTGAGCTTCACATCAGACCATTGTAAATGAGGACACTTTCTCCTTTGTCCTTTTAAAGGAAAAGCCATAAAAAGATTCATTGATTCATTCAACAGATATTTATTCAGGGCCAGCCTTTGTTGTGGACAAGCTTTCTACCCTTTTGAATCTTATATTCCAGTGGGCATAGCTAGCAGATATATTAACAAAAACTTAATAGAATACTCTCAGATCCCAATGAAGATACCATATGAAGAAATTTGGACAGGGTAGATTACTTAAGATTAGTAACCACTTAAGTCTCAGACTTTTATTAATTCATAAAAGGTCTTCTTACCTTGAATGCACTTCTTACCAACTCCTCAATTATGCCATTTTACCAACTCTCATAAGATATATCTATACCTCCTCCCTACCCGCTTCTTCCAAATGCTTTAATGTCTTCATATCACTACAAAGAAAGTGCTGTCCTTGTATTTGTTGGTCATTTAAATACATTCACATTGTGTCCCCTTTCCCATAATTGTATTTCCATTATTTTCCTGCACAAATGCTAATTAAATGGATTATTTATTGTTCCTGAACATTTCATGTTTTTGTTCCTTCTGCAGCAAAATAACATGAGGTCTTACATTATAAGTGAAGTGGATTTCTTCAAAATCCACCTCAAGCCCTGCCACACCATTATATTTTCCCTGGATATCTCTACTCTTAGTCATTAACCTTTCTCTGAATATCAGTCCCTGTAGGATTTGTGTGTGTATGTGTGTGGGTTTTTTTTGGCACTTACAATGTAGGAACTCATGTTGTTATTCATGTAAGTATATCTTGGATTTTTAATTTCACTATCAGCTTCTCAAGTTGGTAGGAGGGGGCAGAGTCAGAAAATTATTTATATCACCAGATATAAATTCCCAAATGTGTTCTGCATTAATGGGTTCTCAGAACAAACAAGCACTGTGTTTTAAAAAAAAGTCTGTTGCTCCCTATTCAATGTACAATATATATGTT
This sequence comes from Pongo pygmaeus, assembly GCF_028885625.2. Lineage (NCBI taxonomy): Eukaryota > Metazoa > Chordata > Mammalia > Primates > Hominidae > Pongo > Pongo pygmaeus. The sequence continues at coordinate 42,190,067 of NC_072383.2, read as the reverse complement.
TCTGTTATATAGTATGCATCACTTTATAATGTTATCATATATATGTTATTTTCTCCAGCTAGAATTGATCTTTGTCACCTAATGCAGTACTTGGAACATAGTTCATGTCCATTATATACTTGTTGAGTAAATGAATGAAGTTTTTTTTTTTTTTTTAAAGTGTCTCAGAGCTTATAATTAGCTTATGTACATTATGAGTGTTTAGAAGGCAGCTAGGAAGAACTATAGTAATATAGTAGTCTTCAAACTTATTTGACCATGTAATATTTTGTTTTCAAGGAACCATGAACCTCTATTAGAGATATTGCTCCTTAAGCAATGCTGCTTGTGAAATGCTGGCTTCAAATGTAGAAGGCAGCTAACTGGATGACAGTGATGATCATCATCATCCATTTCCTGGATTGTAAGCCTTTTTAAGGCAGAGTCTATCCCTTAACTCTGTAATAAATTTTGGATGGGATGCAAAGGGCCAGGTGGTCCAGTGGGGCACTCTGTTTAATTCTCTACAACATAACCAGCTTATGTCAGAATATTTCTACTTGGCAGCCTAATCAAAACCTGTGCAGTTCTTTCTGCTTAGTAGAAAGTCATAATGAGTCAAAGCCTAGCCCTGATACTATCCACTTGTCGCTGTGGTTCTACCCCATAGGGCCATCAGAAAATCCAATAAAATGCCTTTGTACATAGAATAGACTCAATGAATGTGTAGAGAATTGAAACTGAATTGTGAGAATTTGACTTATATTAGGTTTTTGAATTGGGATTTGGAACTAAAATACACCCTGGACTAAATTTGACATGATTTTCCACCAGATTACTTTTTAGTCATGCCATTTTTATGCCTGTAAATATCCGTACATGTAAATGGAAGTGACATTTGTGTAACTTTGCAACTTCAGTACATAAACGCAACTCTTTGGGGAGTTCTTCCTCTGAAGACAGGGCGTGAGAAATCAAAAAAGGCAAGTGGCAATTAGATCTACAGAGTTATGGTGGTATTTTTTGCTATTTTTACTTCGCTCTGTCTCACAACATTACTCCAAGTAATAGGCTGACACTTTAGATCTCTTGGTCATGAATCTTATATGTCTATGAGATCCAAATCATTGAGTTCCTAAAAGGTTTCATATTCAATAGTCTTTTTGTTTTTGCTTTATGATCCTACGTGGAGTTTTCTCTGACCCTATGATAGCTTACAAGGGAAACATCTGTAAAAGAAGATTGGACAAGTCACTGTCTTCTAAGCCTCTGGGATGCAGACCCAACACTGAACAGTGAGAGACAGTTTTTAGAAGTCCAATTTGCTCTGCACAATTATTTCCATTTATGTTTATAAATCAAATTATCCACCATTGTGGCTGTAAATAGGGTCACATTAACAGAAATAATCCTAATTCACTGGCTCTTTTCCCCACCTCCTCTCACAGAACTTTAGTGCCATCAAAGTTCCCATCTCTTAAGTATTCTTGGGAGAGATCTAAGGTATTTCACACATACTTATGAGTTCAATTAACAAGGTTTGGCAGCTACTCCTGCTGGGGTAGGCTACTTCTATGGTAGTAGTCCCCAGTCTTTTTGCCTCCAGGGACTGGTTTCGTGGAACACAATTTTTCCACGGAACCAGAGGAGAGGGCTCTGGGGATGGTTTTGGGATGAAACTGTTATACCTCAGATCATCAGGCATTAGTCAGATTCTTATAAGGAGCACACAACCTAGATCCCTCGCATGAACAGTACACGATAGGGGTTGCACTCCTATGAGAATCTAATGCCACCTCTGCTCTGACAGGAGAAGGAGCTCAGGCAGTAATACTCACCTGCCGCTCACTTCCTGCTGTGCAGCCCACTTCCTAGCAAATCAGGGACTGGTACTGGTTCGCCATCCCGGGGTTGGGGACCCCTGTTCTATGGGATATTGTTTTGTCTTTGGAGAGAGTTATCGTGCCTAATGTAATTAATGTTTGCTCCAGCTGGGACTCACTGTCCTGTTCTAGACACTGAAGCTGCTTTCCTATCTGTACCAGGAACTATCATCTCTCACCAGGAACCACTTTTGTTTGAGGAAATGCCACAGTGTGATCAAAATAATTCCTCTCTCTGATAACCAGGGTGTTTTCACTGAATTGTTTCTTATAATTGGCTTTTTCATCCCCGTGGGTAAATTGTTCCTATCTTTGTGCACATGGACTTGTTGATGGGACCCTCTCTAGCTCACAAGCTTAAGCCCAGGGGACTCCTGCTATGGCTTTCAGAGGGGCTGAGTCTAATTAGGCAGTAAAGCCATTTTGTCTTTGGCTTTTCTTTGTTGGGAGACTTTTTATTCCTGATCCAGTCTTGTTACTTGCTATTGATCTGTTCAGGTTTTTTCTTTCTTTCTGGTTCAGTCTTGGTAGGTTGTATGTGTCCAGGAATTTATCCATTTCCTCTAAGTTTTTAAATTTATTAACATGCGGCAATTTGTAATAGTCTTTTATGATCCTTTGTATTTCTGTGGTATCAGTTATATGGTCTCCATTTTTGTTTATCTGGTCTTCTCTCTTTTATTCTTTGTTATGCTATATAACAATTTATTTTATCTTTTTAAAAAGCCAACATTTCATTTTGTTAATTCTTTGTATTGTCTGATAGTCTCTGTTTTATTTCTGGTCTGATCTTTGTCATTTCTTTTCTTCTACTAATTTGGGTTTAGTTTGTTCTCACTTTTCCAGTTCCTTGAGGTGCATTGCTATATTGTTTATTTGAAATATTTCTACTTTTTGATGTAGGCATTTGTTACTATAAATTTCCCTGGTAGCACTGTTTTTACAGTATCCCATAGATTTTGCTGTGTTGTGCTTTCATTTTCATTTGCTTAAAGAGAACTTTTTATGTGTTCGTAATTTCTATATTGGCCCAGTGGTTGCTCAGGAACATGTTGCTTAATTTCCATGTATTTGTACAATTTCCAGAATTTCTGTTGTTATTGATTTCTAGTTTAATTCCGTTGTGTTCTGAGCAGACACTTGATATGGTTTCAATTTTTAAAACGTTTGGAGACCTGTTTTGTGGCCTAATATGTGTTCTATCCTGGAGAACTTTCCATGTGTTAGTGAGAGGAATATTTATTCTGCAACCATTGGATAAAATTTTCTGTAAATGCTAACTCCATGTAGTATGTAGTGCAGATTAAGTCTGATCTTTCTTTGTTGATTTTCTGTCTAGATGATCTGCCCAGTGCTAAAATGAGGGTGTTGAAGTTCACAGCTATTATTATATTGGGGTCTCTCTCTTTAGCTATAATAGTATTTTCTTTATATAACTGGGTGCTCTTGTGTTGGGTGCATATACAATTACAGTTGTTACATCTTCTTACTGAATTGATTCCTTTGTCATCTATATTGACCTACTTTGTCCCTTTTTATGTTTTTTAACTTGAAGTCAATTTCTGATATAAACATAGCTACTCCTTCACACTTTTGGTTTTCATTTGCATGGATTTTCTTTTCATCCCTTCTCTTTTAGTCTACGTATGTCTTTATAGATGAAATGGGTTTTTTGTACTTGCATCTTGTTTTTTAATACATTCAACTGTTTTATATCTTTTAATTGATGAATTTAAGCCATTTACTTTCAAGGTTCTTATTACTAGGTGGGGACTTCTGTCATATTGGTAATTATTTTCTGACTGTTTTACGTATTCTTTCTTCCTCTTTTGTTGTTTACTTTACAATTTGATGGGGTTTTTTATAGTGATAATATTTGACTCCTTTCTTGTTCTCATTTGTATATCTGCTGTACCAGCAAGTTTTATGCTTTCATGTGTTTTCATTATGGTAGATATCTTTCTTTCACTTCCAGATATAGGATTACTTTAAACATTTTTTGTAGGGCTGGTATAATGATGATGAATTATTTCATTATTTTCTCATCTGAGAAAGAATTTCTTTACCCTTATTTTTGAGGGATAGCTTTTCTGGGTATAGAATTCTTGGCTATCAGTTGTTGTTGTTTTTCTCTTTCAGCACTTTGAATACATCACTCCATTCTCTCCAGGCCTCTAATTTTCTGCTGAGAAATCAAGGTAGTCTGATAGGGATTCTTTTATATGTGACTTGATGTTTTGTTCTTGCTGTTTGTCTTTGACTTTTGACAGTTTTACTATAACATGCCTTGAATAAGACCTTGTTGAATTACAGCTATCTGGGAATCTTTGAGCTTCATGTACCTGGATGTTTAGAGTTGGGAATCTTTCAGCTGTTGTTTTGTTCAATAAGTTTTTGATGCATTTGTTCATCTCTTCTCCTTCTGGAACTCCCAAAATTCAAATTTTAGTTACTATATAGTTTCCTATAGGACACTTAGGCTTCCTTCATTTCATTTTATTCTTCTTATTCTGTTTTATTTCTTTTGATTTTTGGTCTGACTGATTTATTTCAAAAGCCCTGTCTTTAAGTTCAGAAATTCTTTCTTCTTCTCCTTGATCTAGTCTATTGTTGAAGCTATTATATTTTTTATTTTATTCATTCAGTTATTCCCTTCTAGGATTTCTGTTTTTTTCTTTTTATGGCATCTATCTCTGTTGAATTTCTTATTCAGATAATGACTTTTTTCGCTGATTTCGTTGTATTGTTTATCTGTGTTCGCGTGTATTTCACTGAGTTTCTCTAATGTCTTTCTTTTGAATTCCTTTTTAGACATTTTATAGATTTCCTTTACATTGGGATCTGTTACTTGATAATTATGATGTTCCTTTGGAGATGTCATGTTTCTTTGTTTTTTCATGTTTCTTATGTCTTTATGTTGATGTCTGTGCATGTGGTGTAACAGTCTCTCCTTCTAATTTTATGGTTTGGCTTTAGTATGGAAAGACTTTTTTCTATAAATGTGTCTGTATTGTTAGTTTAGTAAGATGCTTTTGCTTTGATTCTGGGTAGGCACAATATTGTAGTCTCTGTATGATTTATCGGGCTATAATTAGTATCATTGGTGTCTATGAGTTCCTCAGTGACTTAAGCTGTGATTGTTATTGGAGGCTTTGGTGATGCTTTGCTGGGAATGGGAATTCTAGGTGGGCTGGTCCCTGGGCACCAGTGGTGCATTGGTGGGCTGGATGTGGCTAGTCCTTGGGCCTTTGGTGGCATTCGTGGGCACCAGCAGTGGCAGATATGGGTGGGCCTGTTCTTGGGCCTCTGGGCAGTGTGCTCAGGTTCTGGTAGTTGCAGTGGTGGGCCAACTGAATGGGTCCTTGATCACTCAGACAGCATTTGTGACACTGATGGTGGCACAAGTGGCAGTTTTCCAACCCTCAGGTCTCTGAGCCACATGCCCAGGTACTAATGGTGGTGGCAGTGGGTTGGGCATGCTGGTTTCTGGGTTCCCTAAGAGGTACATGTGAGTACTGATGGTGGGTGGGGTAGGCCTGTCCTTAATGTCCCTGGATAGTGTGCATATATTCCAGTGGCAGCAGGCATGGCGGGCCCATACCCAGGCTCCTGGCCAGCACAAGTGGGCAGTGTGGGATAATGTCCAGACTTGTGATAGTGCACGTGGGCACCAGCAGTGGTGGCAGCAGGAGAGACAGGTCTCTCAAGCACCATGATGGTGCACCTGGGCCCTGGCTGTGGTAGGTAGGATGGATCAATCCTCAGGTCCCTGGATAAAGCATTTGGGTGCTGATGACAGGGGCATTGGGTGGGACAAGGCTATCCTCAGCCCCCAGGAGGGCACATGGCCAGTCCCGAGGTCTCCTGAAGGCAAATACGGGCACATGGTAGCCCTGCTGCTGGAGAGGGCAGGATTGTTGTCACTGGCAGTGACCCCGGGCAGGCGGCTCTAAGTTTCTAGGGAGGGTACGCTTTGGCTTCCTTTGTCCCAGGGGTTGCTTCCTCAGTGTGTTGCATCATCTATTCCCCAGTGTGTAGGACATTGTGTGGACTAGAGTGCTGGGGACCCGCTTGCACTGATGGGTCCAGCTGGTATTACGGCAGCATAGCCCTCTGGATGGACGTGAAGGGATGCCATGGTGCTCCAGGGATGTAGAAAAGCAGGGGCTTTTGGGCCTCAGGACAGGATGTTGTCTTTTGAGGGATGGCCTCTCAAAAATGCAACATGCTGTAGTTGCTTGGGTCTCAGGAGGGTTTTTAGGACCCTATGTGAAATCCCTTTCTGGAACAATGCCATCCTACAGATTCTAGGCAGTTTCCTATGCTAGGCTCAGGGCCTGTGAGGGCCCAGGGTCTCTTTTGTGGCTAGGATTATGTGAGTCTGTGGTAGGAATATGGACCTCTGCAGATCTTTCACTTACCTTTTCCCCACAATAGATAGTTCCTCCTGGCTTTGAGCTGATCTTGCCCGGGCCAACTGCTTCTCTTCTCTCTCCCATGCCTCAGAGGTTCTCTGACACTTTCCTGCTGAATTTCAGAGTTATCTGTTAGAAACTCAATTTGACATGTGGCTGTCTACTCGCTGTTATGATCCTTGTCTGTTGAGGAGATGAGTACCAGGCTCCTCTAGTAAGCATCTTGAGTCCTCACCCTGCTTAGTGGTGATTGTTAACCTTAGTTATGCCTTAGGTCAGAAGTCATCAACTTATGACCTGTGAGCTGAGCCGAATCTGGCTGGCTCACCATCCATTTTTGTAAATGAACTTTTATTCCAACACTTCCAAGTTCATTAATTTATGTGTTGCCCATGACTTCCAAAGTCTAGAAAATTTACTATCTGTCCCTTTACAGAGTTTTTTTTTTTTTTTTTCTGACCCCTGTATTACACTCATCATGGAGAAGATTTTTTTAAAAATCATTGCATGTGTTCCACCACAAACAAGTAAATTAGAATTTGGAATGGGTTTTTGGCAGTTGGCCCAAGAACTAGTGTTTTTTTGTTTTTGTTTTTTAACATCCCAGATGAATATGATGGACAAAGTTAAGAAATACTAATAGATAATTTATACCCTTGAGGAATATGTGGTTTGTTTGGGAGAAACTTATAAAAATTAATAAAAATACAATTGATGCATCTATAATGGAAACATTTACAAAGTCCTGAAGGAGCACTGCATTGGGAGTATTTTAGTTCATTAGGGAAGTTTTTGTAGGAGGGACATTTAAATAGATTCTTGAAGGATTAATTTACCAGTAAACAAGAGCCACTGGGATGGTGTCAGGGAGAGAAGGTGTAGCAGTTATAAGTAGAGAGAACAGTATGTATAAAGGATGATAGGTAAGAAAGAGCAGGTAGGTTAGAAACTATGTGGCCAGAACACTGAGAGGGGAGAAGGGAGTGAGGTCATCAGATGTGAAATTGGAAAAGTAAAGACCAAACCAGGAAACATTTTGTAGGTTCAGATAAGAGGTTTGGAATTTATTATGCTGTCCATGGAATTGAATAGAAAATTGAGTTTCTCTAGGACTCAGTTTTGTCCCTCTATAAAATAAATAGTTAGCTCAGATGAATGATAAGAACCCTATAGTTCTAAAATATAGATTCCTGAGATTATGTCAGTTATTTCTTTTGACATTCTCAGGACTGGGAACATAGTTGGGCTTACACAAATGACATGGCCCCTGTAGTGGTGTGTCACCTAGCTATCTCTTTTAGTTGATCCATTTCTATTAACAGTATAAATGAATTCAATGCTACTTTGTGGAATCATCAGAAGGATATGAGAATGCAGACTTCTGGATGGGAAATTCCTTGTCTGACCAATGCATTAAGGCCCTTAAATACTTGTAAAATGATTTATGTTCCATGCAGAGAGATGCTATTAAATGAGGACAGTTTCATTGTGAAATGTGAATGTGAAAATTCACATTCTTCACAATGAGTAGCAGTGCTTCTTATGGGTTTAGTATCCGGAAGTCATTATACATACTCAAAACTCAGTGTGTGAATTACCATGTAAGATCTTTAATATAATATCTTATTTTACTATTTTGTAACTTCTCATCTATATCAGGTCTCTGTTGTAACTATCTGTATTTAGGTACTTATTGGGATAGCTATATGTCTACTTTTATCTCTAATAAGCTTGTGCAATTGGCTTCATAACTTTAAGTGAAGTTGTTACAATTCTGGTTTATATCGAACACTTTATTTTCCTCTTTCAGGGTCTGCTCAACTGTACACAATAGCTGGTGAATCAAACAATAATATGTGGCAGGCCCTGTGATTGAAGATTGCAGGATACTAAGGCAGCCCAGTCTTTGCATTCTGATTCATTTTATCAAGCATAGGCCGATGAATGCGCTGAAAATTTCAAAAGATATTTAGATGATGGAAGTTAAAATAGACAGACTTCTTCAAAACTCCAATAAGAGCTGTTGGAAAAAAACTTATGATTTTTGTCATTTGAACATTAAACACTCCTAGCAAAGGAGATATCGTGAATGCTTTTTTGAAATGCTATTCGTTTAGTAAATACTTCTCTCTCCCTACCAAAGAAAATTATATAGGAGCTCCAGAATATTGCCCACTGTTGACCTCTTTGTCCTGTTTTTCTTCACAGACATTGATGAGTGTGCTGAAGGGCGCCATTACTGTCGTGAAAATACGATGTGTGTCAACACCCCGGGTTCTTTTATGTGCATCTGCAAAACTGGATACATCAGAATTGACGATTATTCATGTACAGGTAAACGGTGGCTATTTGTGAAATAAAATCTTTTTATGTCTTAAGTTTACTTTTAAAAATTTCTTTGACTCTCTTTTTTTTGATAAGTATACCATAAATACAACAAAACATAAGCAAAATCATATCTTCTTGATTTGATAGTTATTTCTTAATCTGTTCTAAAGAAAAAAAACATCTGCTTGCTCTAGATAAATATGTACTCCAATTTGGAAGATAAAAACCCTAAAAAATGAGTATATGCTACATTTATACTTAGTATTTATGCTCAAAACTTGTGTGAAATACTATGGTCAATCTGAGAAACAGTCCCTAAATGATATATGATGAAAGATTTTTGAATAGAAAAATAATAACATAAATAATGTAATTTTTTTCAGAAATAGATTTTTAGAGTTCTAGGACATGGGACTATTAAAGATAATTGAGCTTCTTCACATGTCTGAGAAGTACAATTGAGAACTACATCAAAGAAGTTTTCTATATTTTTGTTGTATGAAATACCACTCTTCTAGTATCATCTAAAGTCTTGTTAGGGATATTGTATTAGTAGTGTCTGAAGTTGGTCCTGGCTTGGGGTAATACAGCATATTCCTTTTATTCTATAGCTTTCTACCTGTAGAATATGAAAACAAAACAAAACAAAACGTGGTGCTACAAGAGTAGCTTGAATACTATAGGATTTGAGGAAATGTGGGTGTGAAACAGAACATTTCTTTCCATCTCTATATTTTTAAATAGAAGAAACAAAAATAACATATTTTAGAAAAACAGGTAGAATCATAAAACTGGAGAGCACCCAAAAATGTTATTCTTGTCACCTGTTTCTCTACCTCCAACTTTATGATCTTTATCAGATGCATGTGTAAACAAAACCTAGATGTTTTCAGGGAAAGAGACTCCATAATCCTCCCTAGTAAAAATATGAATCTATAATAGAAGTATCACTTTGTCTTTGTTTTAGTTTTCTGCTTCTAAGTCTTCATTATAGTGTCCATACTGTCTGCTAATTGATAGCCTTATCACAGGGAAGGATCTTCTTCTAAACTGGAATATAGTATTTATAAAAACAAAATGATGGCATTCAAAAATAATGAGAAGTGACTTCCCAATTTATGGAAAATAACTGAAGATATCCTGGAGGTAGAAGATATTTAATATAAAAATGCTGATGGATTTACAAATTCCTATCTTTTTTGTCAGTTCATCCTAAACATTTCCAAATTATGGAAACAGTTCTTCATTTTTTTAGACAAAATTTGAGTACATTGAGTGGAAGAGTTTCTTGAAGTAGGACTACAGAGATGCTTTTCAGCATAAAAAGAATATAAAAGAACAAATTATAATAAATAAATGGAATATATCATTTACTATACTATTGATAATACCAATAAATCTGAATTTCCATTTCATCTTTAACAAGAAAACTAAGATAAAACTGCTGCATCTTAGAATGCATATATTTCAAGGTGTGCTTATTAAAAATGAGTGCTAGCAATTTCAGGGGAGCCCACTGATTCTTTGGTATTATAGACTTGAAAAGCTTTGTGCATTTTTATATTTCCTAATGATTCTCTTTGTTTTTGTTATATTCTTGAAGTAGTGTTAGAAATTTTAAGTGAGAGGAGATGGGACATAATTTGGCCTACTGTTGAGTAAGGAGTATTTCTGCAGGGCAGGATATTTTTAAGAGATTCATTTCCGTTCTGAGTCTGTTGGATATAAATCCAAGGAATAGTTTAGCTTTCATATATTTACAGAGAGTCTTCTGCTTTGGCTTCGCCTCTCCCAGTGCACTTTCCTTCCAAATAAAATCCTACAAATTAATGTTTGTTTTTGACTACTTGGGAGGAATTTTCCCTTACCATTTCAAAGTATCTAATGATATAAATGAACTATTCCTTTGTAGGAATGTGAAGGGAGTAGAAAATGATTTTAAGAAACGCTATTCAGACTATGATTTTTTTATGCCTAAGGAACCAGAGCCAAGAATCTCAGGATCTGGCAGATGATAAAATGTATTTCTTTAATGAGGCACCAGCATTTTCAACTAACACCACTATTTCTATGCTACCACTTAAAGAGGAGAAACTTTCTTGCCCTTAAATTGTCTCTCTATTACGACTAGGTCTATGAACACAAAACTTGGATTTTTTTTTAGAGAATATGTCGATTTTATTTTTAGTCCAGAGTCAGGTGAATATTGCCAAAGCTTATTTTTTTTTAATGTTAGGCCATAGAAGGTCAACACATATTCCAGGTCTCTGTAAAGGAAATACATGTTTTCATTTTATGTCCTGGGATTGGCTCCTCCACACTTTGATATTAGAGTCTGTACACAAGTCTTAAAGAAATTACTCCCCTAATGGGACTTTGCCTTGTGACCAAAGGCTTCTAGCCTGTTCCTTTTTGAGAGCTCCCATAAGACCAGAGTAGGACTTTATTTATCTTATAAAATATTGAGATTTATTTTTTTCTAAATTTTAGTAACAGACACCCACATACTTGTAGTAGGAGACGTTCCAAAATGAATGTCAAACCATCACTGCAGAACCTGTCCCTGATGTTTGTGACTGAGCTTTTGCAATTCCATGTCCATTTTGCTTTTGTATTCCTGCCCCTCTTTCCTGTTAATGAGCCCCCTGCTAACAGAACAACAGATACTCCCAGCAGACTCTCAAAGTTGCTTATCCCATGTGGAAATTAATCATAGACATTCTAATTTAAAGAAGATTCCAAGAGCAATACACATTACTTAATAATCAAGAGCTTTGATCAATAAAGAAGCCTTCTTCTGCTTCATTTGTTTAACCTAGTAACTCTGGCATACAAATTACATATGCAAGTTGGTCAAATTGCATATTTTTTTCTTTCAGTTTCAGATGATTTGAGTTAGGTTTTCCTCATGTTCATAAAATTTTGTAGATGGAAGAATTATTAAAGATAATCTGGTTAAATCCCTCAAGTTTCAGAAATGAAGAAACTGAGGCTCAGAGAGATTGCTTTATCCATAGTTAAACATCTAGTGAGAAGCAAAGGGGGCTGGAATATGAACCTCTTTATTATAACTCTTATACTATTCACTGTTTGTCTAATTTGTAGCCATACAAAAGTAAAGGGAAATGATTCATATTTTATGTAGAAACACACTATTCAATACAGTATGTTCATTATTTAAACTGCTGTCTTTATAGGTTATTTAAGTTAATTAGCTTCAATTCCAAGAGAAATTTTTACCCTACAGATCTTATAATAATGACCCTAAATCAGAAGTTAGTGGAATAAACATGAATCACCATTTTCTGGGCCTCTGACTTTATTCCAAAGTTGTGGAAATGACTCAGTTGCACTATTTGCACAAATGATGCATTTGTTTTTGCTCTTCTAAACACATTAATGTGATTTTCCTTTCAGCGAAGGTGTTATTATTTTTTCTAATTAATGCTTCATAATTTATCTCTTTACATCGTTTCATGTTCCTATAGAAAAAATACTGGGTATCGCAAGAGAAGAAAGAGAGAGAGAGAGAGAGGAGCAGGAAGGAGGGAGAAAAGATAAAGGAAAGGAAGGGGGAAGGAAGAAGGGAAGGGAGAACAGAGAGAGGGAAATAGAGAAGAGAAAAAAATGGAAGGGAAGAGAAGGAAAGAAATGGAAAAGGGAAGAGAAAAGGAAAGGGAAGGGAATGGAAGAGAAAACATGAGCCAAGGTGCTTGGGGCCCATTCTTCAGGATCTCTGCAAAAGTAACCTATTTTGTTTATGCATAACAAAGTTTCTTGATTACTTATATGGACTAATGGCTTTTTTTGGTTCACTCACATAAGCATTAATTAAATTGGGTAGATCTTCTTGAGTTTTACTGGGAATCTCTTCTTGGAACTGGCCTTGAGTAATGGAAAAAGCATGAAACATCTCTGGAAACAAAGATGAAATTGTCACCAGTGGCAAATATCTGAGTCACATGTCACTGTGTTACTGGTGGAAGATATTCGAGTTACCGGTGGTGAATCCATACAGGTCTGCAACAACCTCACTGCTTACCTCCTCAGAAGAAAGAATTCAACTGAGGACTGAGGGGCATAAGGCAGAAAAAGAGACTGAGGCAAGTTTCAGAGCAGGAGTGGAAGTTTATTAAAAAGTTTTAGTGCAAGAAAGAAAGTACACTTGGGTGACCCAAAGGACAAGTGCTGTGTTTAACCTTGATCCTAGGACTGTATAGGCCGGCCCACCTCCAACGTCTTACCCCCCTTTCCCATGATTCTTCCCTTAGGATGGGCTGCCTGCATGTGCAGTGCCCTCCTTACGCTTGGGAAGTGAGCATGCACGGTGTATTTAGGAAGTTGTATGCATGCTCATCTGAGGCTTTCTTCCCTTTTCCAGTGGAATGCCCCTGGAAAGTCATACTATGTCATTTTGTCTCTTAATGCACATGCCAGGGAAGTTGCTTCTCCCTGGCATCTGCATTCAGTTAACACTTTAGTGAGACACATGTGGACCCTCAGGAAATGGCCTTTCCCTGGTGCTGGCTGCCAGTTAATCACTTTTAAAGAAGCAATGTGATAATTGCCAAACCATCACCTAACATTCCTGGTGAGTGGAGGAGAACCCTCTCCTGCCCCACTCATGCCTGTCTAACTACCTATAACAGAATCAAGAATTTGGGGGAAAGATCTGAGTGAAGAGGCACTCATTTCAGATCTTCCTCACATTTCTCTCTGCTCTCTACTGCAATGAAAAAGGAATTCTGATTCTTCTTTTGTGTTGATGAACTCTATGTTGTGTAGTTCTTTAGAGTGGGAATAGGAGAATGGGAAGGATGGATGGGTAGAAGGGATGGAAAATTCTCTTGCCCCAGCCTAGGGATTAAATTGATCCTTTAGGGTAGTGGTTGTCAATTATGCATTCCCACCTGACAAAGGATACTTGAAAATGTCTGGAGATATTTTTGGTTATACAACTATGTGGGAAGGGGTTACTACTGGGATCTGGTAGGTAGAGGCCAGGGATGCAACTAAACATCCTGTAATATTATTAGGCTAGCTATCTGCTTAAGGAACTGCTTTATTTCCTTGGGACCCCATCAATGGGAATTTTTCTCTGGTTACCTTTCAGATGAGTGATTAATCTTCATCCTTTACAAGATATCTGGCACAGGACAGCTAGGTCCTCATCCTCCAAAAAGATTTACATGGCCCAAAATGTCAATAGTCCCAAGGTTGGGAAATCCTACTTTAGAGTCACCCAATTAAAATTGTAAGATGCATATTTTCCTTTTAACTTTTCCTGTTCCCCTTTGAATTTCCTTTAGGCCCTGTATAGGGATACTTCTCTTACTTCTTGTGGTCCCCAGTGTCCTTTTATTGTCCTTTGGCCACAAAAAGGACCCTGTTTTAAGTCCCACTCACCACTAAGTTCTTCTGTCTCCTTTCTTCTATCAAAACCCGGATTTTAGCTTAACCTAGGTGAATGATTCTCCAATGATAAAATTACAGGCCTCAGCAGAGGCAGCAGAGAAAACTTCTTAGGGCCCCTCAAATTACACTATCCTGGTGCATGCTCCATATACTTTCTACTGATTTTTACTGCTTCTATTATCCCAGGGCCTTCTGATACTGGCTTTGGTCCATGTCACATATCATAGGAGGTTTATAAAGTGTCTAAGCACAAGGAGTTCTACTAGATACTTGAGTTTTTGTTGTAAAAAAAAAAAAAAAAAAAAAAAAAGAGACTCCTCTGGTGTTCCTCAAGGAGTTTCACTTCTGAAAGTACTTAACTTTTTATAGCATTGAATATGCCTAGTGCTTATGTTTTATTATCTTTTTATGGTCAATTCTTTTTCTCTAACGTGGTTGATGTTGAATTTTTTAAAAAGTTATCACTAATGACCAGTGATGATGAGCTTTTTTTCATATGTTTCTTGGCCACATGAATGTCTTCTGTTGAGAAGTGTCTGTTCATATCCTTTGCCCACTTTTTGATGGAGTTGTTTTTATTCACTCTAAATTTGTTTAAGTTCCTTGAAGATTCTAGATATTAGCTTTTTGTCAGATGGATGGATTGCATAAATTTTCTCCCATTCTGTAGGTTGCCTGTTCACTTTGATGATAGTTTCTTTTGCTGTGCAGAAGCTCTTTAGTTTAATTATACCCCATTTGTCAATTTTGGCTTTTGTTACCATTGCTTTTGGTGTTTTAGTCATGAAGCGTTTGCCCATGCCTATGTCCTGAATGGTATTGCCTAGGTTTTCTTCTAGGGTTTTTATGATTTTAGGTCTCATGTTTAAGTCTTTAATCCATCTTACTTTTTGTACCAGGTGTAAGGAAGGGGTCCAGTTTCAGTTTTCTGCGTATGGCTGGCCAGTTTTCCCAAAACCATTTATTAAATAGGGAATCCTTTTCCCATTGCTTGTTTTTGTCAGGTTTGTCAAAGATCAGCTGGTTATAGATGTGTGGTGTTATTTCTGAGGCCTCTGTTCTGTTCCATTGATCTATATATCTGTTTTGGTACCAGTACCATGCTGTTTTGGTTACTGTAGCCTTGTAGTATAGTTTGAAATCAGGTAGTGTGATGCCTCCAACTTTGTTCTTTTTCTTTTTTCTTTTTTTTTTTGAGACAGAGTCTTGCTCTGTCGCCCAGGCTAGAGTGCAGTGGTGCGATCTTGGCTCACTGCAGGCTCTGTCCCCCGGGGTTCACACCATTCTCCTGCTTCAGCCTCCTGAGTAGCTGGGACTACAGGTGCCCGCCACCTCGCCTGGCTAATTTTTTGTATTTTTTGTAGAGACAGGGTTTCACCATGTTAGCCAGGATGGTCTCGATCTCCTGACCTCGTGATCCCTTTTTGCTTAGGACTGTCTTGGTTATGTGGGCTCTTTTTTGGTTCCATATGAAATTTAAACTAGTTTTTTCTAATTCTGTGAAGAAAGTCAATGGTAGCTTGATGGAGATAGCATTGAATCTATAAATTACTTTGGTCAGTATGGCCATTTTCATGATATTGATTCTTCCTATCCATGAGCATGGAATGTTTTTCCATTTGTTGTGTCCTCTTATTTCCTTAACCAGTGGTTTATAGTTTTCCTTGAAGAGGTCCTTCACATCCCTTGTAAGTTGTATTCCTAGGTATTTTATTCTCTTTGTAGCAATTGTGAATGGGAGTTCACTCATGATTTGGCTCTCTGTTTGTCTATTTTTGGTATATAGGAATGCTTTTGATTTTTGCACATTGATTTTGTATCCTGAGACTTTGCTGAAGTTCCTTATCAGCTTAAAAGAGATTTTGGGCTGAGACAATGATGAAATACCATCTCACACCAGTTAGAATGGTGATCATTAAAAAGTCAGGAAACAACAGATGGTGGAGAGGATGTGGAGAAATAAGAACACTTTTGCACTGTTGATGGGAATGTAAATTAGTTCAACCATTGTGGAAGACAGTGTGGTGATTCCTCAAGGATCTAGAACCAGAAATACCATTTGACACAGCAGTCCCATTACTGGGTATATACCCAAAGGATTATAAATCATTCTACTATAAAGACACATGGACACGCATGTTTATTGCAGCACTATGCACAAGAGCAAAGACTTGAAACCAACCCAAATGTCCATCAATGATAGACTGGATAAAGAAAATGTGGCACATATACATCATGGAGTACTATGCAGCCATAAAAAACGATGAGTTCCTGTCCTTTGCAGGGACATGGATGAAGCTGGAAACCATCATTCTCAGCAAACTAACACAGGAACAGAAAACCAAACACTGCGTGTTCTCATTCATAAGTGAGTGTTGAACATTGAGAAAACATAGACACAGGGAGGGGAACATCACACACCAGGGCCTGTTAAGGGGTAGGGGGATAGGGGAGGGATAGCATTAGGAGAAATACCTAATGTAGATGATGGGTTGATGGGTGCAGCAAACCACCATGGCACGTGTATACCTATGTAACAACCTGCACGTTCTGCACATGTATCCCAGAACTTAAAGTATAATTAAAAAAAAAAGAATTTCAAATCTTTTAAATGTGGTCTCATAAGACAATGTGTGAAGGATCTCAATTAATGGTAGTGGAATAAATGGCTGGTAATTTGAGGAAAAATTCAGTTTTGACTCATACCTCATATACCACACAGATGCATGCACACCCACACACATGCACACACTCTCTCTCTCTTTTATTTCTCTCTCCAGTGAAATATTAAATGAGTTAAATATTTTTATTTAAAGAAGTTATCACTAGTGTCCTGTTTGTCAGTCTTGTTTAATTTGCTAATTATGGAGAAAGAGTGGTGAATTTTATGATGATATTTTCTTCACTTTTCCTCATCACTATTGATCTTCTAGCCTTAAAAGAGTCTTGGATACTATTTTTGGATGCAAAAGGTTACAGAAAAGAATTTACTGCTGGGCAACTAAAGCAAAGATTTTAAGTCAGTTGTAACCCATGCATGCCCCTTTCTCAAACATTGCTCTGTGTGTTTAATTTATTTAAAAATAAAGCCAGAAAGGTAATTTGTTTGATGGATTTAAAGAAATGATATGTTGAAAAGGCAGCAATGTTATTGTTTGTATTCTAACTTCTTCCCCAAAAACTTATATTGCAGCAAAAATTTATTGTATGGACAAACAATACCTTCATATCAGCTATTTAAAAATAACTTTCAATGGATTTATCAAAATCACAAGTACAGAACAAAACAGATAATTTATCGTGTGTGCATGTACCATAATAATTACTGGTATATAAATGGTAAAGGAAGTAAGAATACTGGGGACAATGACAGAGTAGATAGGGCCACAAGAAACACAGATTGAGGAGGACGATAACAAAGGGCCAGAAGTGGAAATATGCGTATCAGCTTTCACAAAAACATTAAACAAAGTTATTTTAGTTGTAAAGTGCCTTGTACACTTTTCCTTTAGTAAAATGCTTACTGCAAAAGAAATGTTTAATGAACACTAGCTGTTTTTATTGTGACTCTTATGGTTAGACAAGTTCTTATCTTGAGGAAATGTCTTATTTCTCACTGGGACTCTTTCAACTGGGCACTTTTCTCTGGTTAATTTTAAACTGAGTTGTGAACTTACATGAGATAGCTTTGCTGGAGCAATGGACTCAATGTGTTATTGTTTATTTGACTGTACTTCTTCTGTACCTGTGAATAAGGGCTTAAAAACCTTGATGTAACTGAGTAACAGTTACTCTGGAAGTTGGAAAATTCCTTCCTTTGGAGGATTTGTTGTACTTCCTAGGAAGAATTTCCAGAATGAATGTTAGATTGTGATACCCAGGGACTAAATGGAAACATTCAGGGTTTCACAATACTAATCTGCCTGGGGTAAAGAATAGCACCTCTAAACAATCAGCAGGTCTGGGCCATTCTCAAGCAGGACAGATTTTGTGAGCCTGGCTGCTTCTGTGTGGATTTATTTTAGAAAGAGCCACAGTCAACAATCAGACAATCCTACCATCTGGCCACTAGTTGCCATCACTATTGGAAATGACTTTTGAATTTTTGTGAACAACCATTTCAAATTTTCTTTTCCTGAAATCAGCATTGCAAACTATCATGAAATTGTGGCATATATCAGCCTTTTTATAAAACATGAAAATCAGACAACTTTAGGTTTTAAAATGTAAAGTATGCCCCCTAAAGCTAAATGATGCCTCATTCATTTCCTGTGGTTCATTATCTATTATTACAATGTTACTTATTAAGTAATTTGAAAATATAAACATGATCACAAAAGCAAATTAAAATACCAGGCCCTAGGACTCAAAGAATTAATGATGAAAAACTGTTTCTAAGCAGACATAATCCAGGAAGCATCTCTAGAAAAGCATGTACTCTGGTTACCAGGAAGGGTTAATGTTTCGAAAACTTCAGGCCACATTTAGAAAACTCACAGAGAACAGAAGTGAGATGTGTCTCCACAGTTACTGAGGAGGCCAAGGCAATGTGCTTATCTCTTTTCTGAAACACATATGTGCATGCATACAATTAGCAGTCAGCTCAAAATGGAACAGGCTCAAAGGCTCTGGGAGCTGAATTGCCTTTTTAAAGATGAAAAGCTTGGAAAGGAGTCTGTGCTCTCTGAATCTGTCAGTGAGTGGGGGAAGCACACCAGCTTCAATGTAGTGGCTTTTAGGTTTGTCAGAGCCTTTATGTAGCGTCATATGCATCTGTCGTATCCATATACAACCTGCAGCCCAGCTGGCCATAGTTTGGTCTTTAGAGCACCAGTGGCATGTTTCCCTGTGAACCTGCCTCTCTGCAAGCTCACCTGAGGACTGAGATGGTGGGAGCCGCCTTATTAGCAAGCCTCATCTACTTTGACTTATTAGTCAAACCCTAATTTACCTTTGTCCCAAATGGATGTATTAGTTGTTTCACTTCAAGATTTTTATATGAAAAGCAGAGAGCTGAAAACTCTCCTAGGGGAATAAAAGGATTATACATGCCAGGAGTGTAATAATAACGGTGTCTTAGCAACAGACACCTGTAGAGGAGAGGCTTGCTGAATTTGAAGCTCAACAGATGCCTTTCATTTCCTTTCTTGATTGTTGGCTTTGACATGTTAGCCAGGATGAAATTTGACCTTCCTTGTGACTTATCACCTTTTGAGTGCTCCATGGAGCAGAGTTCATCTTCCCACTCTGCTGCTGATCTAATGTTGCAGTGGGTGTATAACCTCCTGGTGACATTGCCTTGCCTCGCTGCTTTTCTTTCCTCCCCAGCCCGGGGTGCCTCTGCAGTGTCACATTCATGACAAGTCATGGTTTTGGGCCCTGAGATAGAGTTTCTTCCCCCAAATCAGAAGCCTCATCTCTGCTGTGTGCTTCTGTTGGGGTGAGACACAGCCACACTGACTGCTTGGAGAGTGTTTCCTTACTGTGTCTGTGGGTCAGGAATCTAGTTGTGGAATAGCTGCATTCCAGTAGGAACTGACATCCTATTACTTTTGCTGTAAACTATTGGTTAGAAGCAAATCACTAGGTCCAGCCTACACTAAACTGCAGGGGATTACACAAAGGCATGGCTAGCAGGAGATAGATATCATAGGGGACCATTTTAGAGACTGACTACCACAAACGATGAGTATTATATGTAGTTAATTAACCCACTTCAGCCAAGTACAGATAAACTGTATCAGGTTGAAGGACAAGAGTAGAGAGAGTTAGTAGTAAAAACGTATGGTGTAGGAACTGTGTGTGAGTGATTGTGAAAAACCCATAAGCTCTCACACATTTCTTTTACTTTTCTTTACACCAGAGCTTTCATATAGGTACATGGTAGAGTTA
Organism: Pongo pygmaeus; assembly: GCF_028885625.2. NCBI lineage: Eukaryota > Metazoa > Chordata > Mammalia > Primates > Hominidae > Pongo > Pongo pygmaeus. The sequence goes on along the minus strand of NC_072383.2, from coordinate 42,170,155 downwards.
TTGTCCAATTTAATAGATGGGAATAGTGTAAATCAATCATTACAGCACAATATGGTACAATTTGTTACAAAAAAATGTGCAGAGAGCTGTGGGGAGCTCAGAGAAGGCAGTGAGTCATCTGGCTGAAACCTGGGTATGGCCACACATCACCAACTAAGTGACATTGAAATTGAGGTTTTTAAGGATGAACAGACATTTCAAGAGAGAAAGAAGTGAGAGAAGACATTTCAAGAAGCAGGAAGAGTAGGTTGTTGTATAATAGCAAGTTTAGTGTGAATGGAATTGTAAGAGATTAAGCCAGAAAGTCTTATAGAAAATTCTAAGACACATTTATGGTTTCTGAAACATTTCCGACAGTCTATAGACATTCTAATTAAGATGTGCAACTTTAAGTGTTAACGCTTTGTTTTGTCTTTGTTGTATGTTATTTTTCTTTTTTGCTGAAAAATTGTTAAATTGATGAGACTTCCAATAATCAGTGCAGGCCTAGTATTAAGGTGATATGGTATTACATTTCAAAGAAGGCAGAAGGTTTTGTTGGTGTTCTTGGAACTCCATGAAAGCAAATTTTCAGTGTGGCCTAGTGAGAGCTGATTTTAGAATTTTTCTCAAAAATTCATTACCATTAAGTTGTTATCTGAGGAATTTTAAAAATGATTTGCAAAAATATAGTGAACTACAACAACTAACAACAACAATCAGATTCTGACAGGAAATGGCGTAGAATCTCTTTAGTTCGTCCAAATCAAATCATGATCTTTCCCTGACCCCCTTTTCTCCAGGATCATTTTGTGGCATTTTAGCTTGTGCATAATAACTCACTCAGGCTTCTTAGATATGAATTCTTCTTCTATTATCCACCAGTTGTGATGATGAACAATTTGCCTAACTCTTTAGTCTCAGTTCCTTCATCTTTAAGATGGAATGATGTTACATACCTTATATGTTGTTTTTATAACAGAATAAGAAAAAAGCGTGTAAAGTAGTTAGTATGATACCTGGAACATAATAAGCACTCAATAAATAATACTTGTTATTATTGTTGGTATTTGTGGGTTAGAATAAAAGCCCTCCAAAAATGTTCACATCCTAATCCCCAGATCTGTGAATAATATGCTACCTTACATGGCACAAGGGACTTTTCAGATATGATTAAGGTTAAGGACCTTGAAATGAGGAGCTTATCCTGGATTATCCAGGTGGTCCCAATCTAATCACATGAGTCCTTAGAAGAAACTTAAGAGGGAGATGTGACTATGGAAGACTGGTCAGAGACATGCAACCTTACTGGATTTGAAAATAGATAAGGAGTCATGAGCAGGAACATAGACATCCTCTAGCAGCTGGAAAAGGCAAGGAAACAGATTCACCACTAGAGCCTCCAGGGAGAAACGCAGGCCTGTGGACATTGTGATTTTAGCCTGGTAGATGTATTTTGGACTTCTGACCTATGGAACTATAAATAAATATAGTTCAAGATACCAGGTTTAATTTGTTATGGCAACAATAGAAAACTAATGCACTATTACTATTAGCTAACACTGTTGACTTGTCCATAACTATATTTAAAAATGATTTTTAGTTCCCATTTTTCCCTCATGATTGAAGAAAATAAATAATTCTGGAGCAAGTTTGGTGTTTCTGGAGAGATAGTCTCTACAAACTATCTCTCTTAGATATCTCTATTAGATATCTCTTAGAGGGATAGTCTGTTGAGGAGAAGAGGATTCAGTTCATATTTATGCCTAAATTCCTCACTTTAATGATTGAGTTGCTTTTTCCATATTTGGTTTTTGCTGTAAAAATGAGGGGTGCTCAACATTTTTAGAACATTTTCATTGTCTGTTTCCAGTGAACATAAACACACAAACACAAAATCACACAGAAATAGACTATACATTTACCCAACATATTTTATATAAAATAAATATATAGCATATTTCTCATCTGCCCTTTTTTTAGGAGATTCTGAACTTAATAATGTGGAGGAAGTTCACAGACAGTAAGTTTTGAAACTATCAAAAATGTAGATTTAGATGGTTATTGGGGATATCGTTGTTGTCATAATCTTCAGAATGCAGGATTGTTGAGAATGACCTTTTAATGCAGGAGTACTCTATGCCAGCAAGGCTATTTCTGAGCCATCCATTAGTGACCTATGGGCCACAATTAGCTCTCAATGGGGATTTATTTGGCTTTTGGGTGTCTTAATGATTCAACACTTAAAAATTCAAAATATTTTGTCATTAAAATCTGGATTTCCAGCCAGATTTTCAGATTAACCCTTTTAATTTTGGATCTGCATTGCTGTACCTCAACTATCAATTACAGCTGAAATAGTAACAGCCTTCTTAGAAGAAGGTCTCTCCTCTCCTAGTCACTGAGATTCAGCAGTTCCAGTAGAAAAACGTGTTCAGATAAATACTAGGAATTCTTATAGCCATCCTGTTTCACCCATTTGCTTTATCTGTCTGTCCCACAAATTGGAGCATTTTTGGCTTGCAACCCATGATTTATGGTGTTCAAGTGATCATAAATATGATCATCTTAAACCATGGAGATTTTACTATAAGAATTAATGTCAAAGGTTTGTCTTCTTTATGAGTCATATTCCTACTAGATTCACAAGTCACACTGAAATAAACCCCAGAAGAATCAGTAGACACTTCAATAAATTTTGAATCATCTGCATTAGTTTTCCTTTCAAAATTAAATTATAATAACCTTAAATAGTATAGTCACACAGAGAATATATATATCATTATAGTGTAGTATCAGCTGCCCAATTTTAAAATCTAGAAGTTTAATTTATTGCAAAGTGTATAACAGAAAAAATTGTTTAGATCAACAGACGCACAAGATTTGTCAGTAAAGTAGAAAATATCCTTGGAAATGAAACTATTGAATACTGAATTTTGTTTTGGCTTTTAATAGCTTTGGATTTTTACTCTACTTATGTTACCATAAAAAAATTCCATTGACTGTATGTCTTAAACCGGTGATCCCCAACCTTTTTGGCACCAGGGACTGGTTTCATGGAAGACAGTTTTTTCCATGGACAGGTGGGGTTGGGTAGGGATGGTTTCTGGATGAAACTGTTCCACATTAGATTCTCATAGGAGCATGCAACCTGGATCCCTTGCATGTGCAGTTCATAATAGGGTTCGTGCTCCTATGAGAATCTACTGATGCTGCTGCAGTAATGCTTGTTCACCTGCTGATCACCTCCTGCTGTGTGGCCCAGTTCCTAACAGGCCACAGACTGGTACCAGTCCACGGCCCAGGCCTTGGGGACCCCTGGCTTAAATAACAGAAATTTATTTTAGTTTTTCACTTTTCTGGAGGCTAGAAGTCCAAGATCAAGGTTCAGCGCAATTTAATTTCTGGTGAGGGCTCCCTTCCTGACTTGCAAACAGTTGCCTTTTCACTGTGTCCTCATGTGGCCTTTAGGAGCAGGCAAAGAAAGAAAGACAGAGACTTCTCTGTATCTCTTCTTATAAGGACAATTAACCTATTGGATCAGCGCCCCACCCTTATATCTTTATTTAACCTTAATTACTTCCTGAAAGGCCCCATCTCCAAATACAGCCACATTGGGGTTAGGGCTTCAACATATAAATTGGGGGGTGGGGCCAGGCATGGTAGCTTACACCTGTAATCCCAGCACTTCGGGAAGCCAAGGCAGGCAGATCACTTGAGGTCAGGGTTCGAGACCAGCCTGGCCAACATAGTGAAACCCATCTCTACCAAAAATACAAAAATTAGCCAGGCGTGGTGGCAGGCGCCTGTAATCCCAGCTACTCCGGAAGCTGAAGCAGGAGAGAATTGCTTGAATCTGGGAGGTGGAGGTTGCGGTGAGCTAAGATCACACCACTGCGCTCTAGTCTTTTTTTTGAGATTCTGTATCCAAAAAAAAAAAAAAAAAAAATTGGGGGGTGGAAGCAGGTAAAGACATTCAGTCCATAACAGTCAGTCTGTTCTTCAATATCTTCAATAGATGTAATATCTTTTTAAAGGGAATAGCAGTCAATGACTTGTAAGGAGGTAACAAGGTATTATAAGAATAAAATGTAATTATCCAAGGGAATACATCACCTAGATTCATTTTGCAGGATTTCATTGTAAGTTAATCAATGAAAGAGAATATGTTACAATTTGCAACTCCTTTGAGAGGAGTGCAGCCTGAGGCTGTAGGTTTTAGCTTGCCTGATATTAATGACGTTTTTTATTTTATTCAGCTTCCCTTTACACACATTGTAATTAGTGGTATTACCCTTCCTTTAGCAGTAATTCCTTCCACATTCCTATGCAGAATTTGATGAGTCCGGTGATAAACAACTGATAGCACTTAGTGGGAAGAGCCCTGTGCGGCTGCCAACTAAATGCTCCTGTGATCACAGGCAACTCTCAGTCTTTTTGAATCTCAGTGTCCTGTTAGCAAACGGGGAAAATATGATTTCTTTGTTTGTAGTCAAGGTTTTCAGTTGCGAATAATAAGAAAAACGGGCTGTCTTAAGATTAAAGAGATTTCCTGGCAGGGTATGGGGCCTCAAAGAATACACATAAAGCTTGAGGAGCAGTCTGGAAAATGTGCAGAGACCAAGTCATCTCTGAAGCCTTCAATGCTGTGACAGTCTTCTCAGGATGGGGCAATTGTAGTATGTATCACCCCTGCCACTGGGGACCACTGCAGGATGTGGGGACACAGAGCACCGAAAGTGAATTCTGACTATCTCTTTGCCTTCCACTTACTCACTCTACATTCAGAATTCCTGGGCAGAAGCTTATAGTTGTATTAATTTATGTTGCAAGACCGTGGATTTGCCAAGTGGCAGCAGGTTGATGGGACAGAAAGCATCTTGCCTCTTTTGGCTTCTGTAGTGGTAGGGGCACCCTGCCTCCTACCTAGAATCACACAGTGGACGATGTTTCCAAAACAGAGAGGTGGTTCAGATGCTAGATTACCAAGGCAGGCAGGCAGGCAGGCAGACAAGAAGGAGGGAGGGAGGGAGGGAGGGAGGGAGGAAGAGAGAAGGAGAAAAATAAGGAAGGATCTACATTGTCCTTTCTCTTTAATCTGCTTGGTTGGTGTGCTGTTCTAGGACAAGATTATACATCAAAGAATGTTCAAAGCATTATGAAAATGTAAGATGGCATTGTGGCTGGGCACAGTGGCTCAAGCCTGTAATCCCAGCACTTTGGGAGGCCAAGGTGGGCGGATTGCCTGAGGTCAGGAGTTCAAAACCAGTCTGGCCAACATGGTGAAACCCTGTCTCTACTAAAAACACACACACACACAAAAGCTGGGCGTGATGGCATGTGCCTGTAATCCCAGCTATTTGGGAAGCTGAGGCAGGAGAATCACTTGAACCTGGGAGGCGGAGGTTGCAGTGAGCCGAGATCGTGCCACTGCACTCCAGCCTGGGCAACAGAGCAAGACTCTGTCTCAAAAAAAAAAAAAAAAAATATATATATATATATATATATATATATATATATATGATGGCGTTGTTATTCCCACTGCCACAATCTCAGTTCAAGCCTTCATTTTTTTTTACCTGAAAATATTAGATATGATACTATCTCATTCTCTGTAAGTTTTTACCTCTTCATTATGACCTCAATTTTGTCACCAGCTTTGTCTTCACATGCAGTGTAGTTGTTTCCCTCTCTAGAAACTTCGTTGACTTCTCATCGCCCACAGAGTAACACTCACACACCTTAGTAGAGCAGTCTTCCTTTCTAGTTTCATGTCTTTTTACAGCTTCTGTGTCCTCAAACCACAGGCTTCTGCTTTGCAAAACTATTATAGTAGAACTTGTTAAGGTACCACACTGTAATTCAAATGCTGATGTAGCTGGATCCAGCCCCCTTAACCTGGGGTGAACTAAAGGTCTTAGCTTTTTTGGGCTGAGGGAGGAAGAAGGGAAATAGGAAGTGACTGACTCATGATCATTTGAGGATTTAGCAGTTAAATTCGAAACATATTTAACATTGCAAGGATTTGACAGAAGGCATATGCTGAACCTTCTTTCTAGTGGGAGGAAGCTTCAGTGCTTCCAACACGTGTCATTCCCAGAGTCCAGCCCTATAACTCTCCCCATCTGTTTCTGCCTGCCTCTTCCACACAGTGGAGCCACCTCCAAGCATAGTGACCTGTGCAGCAATCTCCACTGCTCTCTTCTACTTTGAGTCAGAAAACTGAATAGCTACACTGCCTAAAACCAAGAGTGGCAAGGACTCCTTGACCCTCACCTTCCAACCACATGATGCATCACCTAGTAACTGGACAACGAATTGAAAAATTTTTTTTGTCATTAATCTCAGAACATTTCCACCTTTATTTTACTAGATTGGATTTTGACACCCCACTTATCCCATTATGGCAAGTTTTATTACACATTTTCTAAGAATGTCTTAGCTGATGTGGTTTTCATTGGCCAGAACAGCCATCTTTATTTTTTATTTTTTTCTTCACTTATTGAGATTCTATTCACCTTCTGTTGCTTAATAAACAGCTCCCACTTGTATAAGTTTCTTTGTGTCTTCTCATTAGAAAGTGGGATAATTTAGCAGCCAATGGATCGAAACTCAGATGGATTTAGTATTCACCTTCCTAGTCACAGAATGACATTTTCAATAGATTTTTTCATCTGCATTTCTATAGCTCTTAATTAAATCTGTTTGATTTTATATTAGTTATTTACACATCCATCTTCCCTTATTAAATTATATGTTATTTGAAGACAGGCTTTATGTCTTTTTCATCTCTATGCAGCAGATATCCCTGTTGCATAGATGAGAAAGCTAAATCTCAGAGAGGTTGAATAACTTGCTTAAGTTGTCAGATTTTCTAAGTGGAGGAACCCTTATTCAAATAGGGAGAGGAAAAAACATTTGGCTACTCTTCTTCCATCACTTTAGGGAAAGCAAAACCATTCCTAGAATTTATGTGAACTAGACATGTGGTTGTAAACTGGCTAACTCAGTCTCATCCTCAAATTCGTGTTCTTTAGGTTATATATCAGTGCCAGTCCCAGATGGGTTTGTGTAGGTGCCCTGCTACCCACTCCTTGGCATTTCCCTTTATGCTCTTGGTTTTTGGTGTCCTCAAATTCTAGATGTTTAGAATGCATATGTGCTATTGCACTGTGGAAGGTTGTCTTGAGCAGAATGCCGCAGGATCTGTGCTTACTGTGTGCTGGACACAATGCTTACAACCCTTTATATGCATTTTTTATTTAATCTTATTAACCATCTTTTAGGTCAGTACTATTGTTATTTCCCATTTTATGTATGAGGAAACTGAAGCTAGAGAAGTTCAAGTAGCATCCCAAATTTGTAAGCTTTTAAGTAGTAGGACTACTTAGGGAAGCAAAATTAAAGTATCTCAGTAGTATTTTGACTTAGCATTCAAAATAGTTACACTGCCTAAGAGTGATTTGTAAGCTCCATTCACTCAAGTTTTTCTCTGATTTCTTTCCTTAAGTTGAACTTTTCACTGCACATTCACTAGGCAGTACAGTAGTCCCCTCTTATCTACAGTTTCGCTTTCCATGGCTTCAGTCATCCGTAGTCAGCCAAAATCTGCAACAATCCAAAAATGGTTGAGTACAGTACAAGAAAGTATTTTGAGAGAGAGAGCACATTCACATAACTTTGATTACAGTATATTGTTATAAGTGTTCTATTTCATTATTGTCACTAATTTCTTACCATGCTGAATTTGGACATTAAACTTTATTATGAGTATGTACTTATAAGAAAAACATAGCAGACATAGAGTTTGGTACTATTTGTGGTTTCAGGCATTCACTGCAGGTCTTGGAACATATTCTCCATCAATAAGCAGAGACTATTCTATTGCACTGTCCACAAGATCACTCTGGAGCCCAACCACTTGTGTTTGAAATCTGGTTATGCAGCTTATTAACTGTGTGACCTTTTGGAAGTTGCTTAACTCTCAGTGCTTCCATTTCCCTTATATAAAATGGGAAGGAAAGTAATATCTCACACTTGCTGTAAGGGTTAGATGAGTTAATATATATGTGAGATATTTTCAGTAGTGCCTAGAACAAGTGGTTTTAAAAAATACATATTTATTAACTGCTATTTGGAAGGCATATGCTTGATGCTATGGAGGATAAAAAAAAAGACATATACCCTTGCAGACTTTATAATCCATGAAGGGAGGTGGAAATGTTTTTATTTAGTCATTCAACTAAAATTAATAAAAGACAAAGTGAATTGATTGCTAAACAGAGTTATAAGCTATGTGCTATGGTCATTTGCTCATATAAAATTCTAATGATGAATGCAAGATGAGGGTAAAAAGAGTATAATATACTATAATATACTGGATAAACATTGGCTGGAGTTAGGAATTAAGGAGTGTATAGACAGACTTATCACATACTACCTGGGAAACTCAACCAGTTACTAACCCTCCCTGACACTCTCTTTTGTTAAAATGGAAAAATTATACCTACCTTTTAAAGGCCTTTTAAGGATTAAAAATATTAAAAGGTATTTAAAGTGCCTATAGGATTGGCTGTGAAATAACATGTGGTTGATTAGATAATATGAAATTCTATTACTCAACTATGAAAGGGATTATTGTACCCAAGGAGCAAATTGGGATTTAAAATAAGAAAATGTTTCTCTCCCAATCTTACCCACTTTTGCCTCGTTCACCACCCGTTTGCTAACACCATGAACACTAAGGCCACCCTTGATTCCTCTCTCCTTCTGAACAGCCAATTTATATACATGTCCTTTGTTTTAGTTTTCAAAATAAAAAGCTCAAATCCACATCCTTGTCTCTGTCTCCCTCCCATTATAGAAGTCTAAGTCAGCAAATTGTTGTCACTACTATATTGGTTTGTTACATTTGCTTTTGCTATCTCCAGTATGTTCTGCACACAGCAGCCAGAGTAATAATTTAAAAGTAAAAAATTGGCCCATGTTCTGCCCTTGCTTATTGCCATTTAGTGGCTCCCTATTACAAAGCTATCATGTGTCCCCTCCCTCCCTCTCCTAACTTGTCTCATTCCACTTGATGTCTTGCTTCTCATATTTAGTCTCATTGGCCTCTTATTTCCTAGAAGAAATTTCAGTCTTCTTTTTTCTTCATGAATTTTCTATATTCTGTCCTATTACTTGAAACATAATTCTTCCCTCTCCTTTTGCACAGTTGGCTCTTACCCATCCTCTATATTTTAACCTAAAAATTACCTTTTCTGCCTGCTCTATCTAAATAGTCTCTTCCCCATCCACTGGGGTTCTATTATGTTTCCTTCAGAAGCTAACAGTCACAAACTTTTTTTTTCTTCCTGTCTTTCTCCTGCTTCTGTACACCCACAAAGCAAGGATAATGTCTGTTGTTTCTGCTTTGTTCATCAGTGGACACCCAGAATGGTTCCTAGGAGGTATAGATGAATGAGTATCAGCAGACATTTGGGACCATTAATTTAGTCAATAAATATTAGCTACCAAGAGCATCAAAGCACATTACATCAGAGTTCTAAGGAATAAAAGAAAGGTATAGTGAGTATGCAGTGTTGTGTGTGTGTATATATATATATACACACTTTGTCTGGTATAGGATGTCTTTTACTTTGTCTGGTATAGGATGTCTTCAAGGTTTATTAGGTCCTTCAGAAGATTGACAGTCAAATAGCTCTTCATCCAAAAGCTGAGCCTGCATCAAATGAAGACTTTCCCTCCTTTGTCATATCCAGTTGCAATACTCACCTTATTCTTCTAGAGGAGAAGTTTAGGGCATACCTTTTAAATAGCAGTAGGTGGTCTTTCATTTCTTCGTTACCTTGCCTAGAATTTATCTCAGATCTATTATACAAAATTCAACTCAATTACATGCCACACTGTGAACTCACTGTCTGTCAGTCCTGCTAGCACCTTACTCATATTTATTGCTTTTTACAAAAACAAGCCTATTTTGTCTGTATTTTTTTCTTCTGCTGCTACATAATGGCCTGAATTTCTTATTCCAAGATTGTCTCCACAGAGGAATAGAATGAGGTTGTTAATCTTGCACTGGCCTCTGTTCATAGTCTAATAGCTGAATCTTCTTTTGTAACAGTAGTAAATGTAAGTTTGAGACACTTACAGCCCAAATGTTCTTTGAGTATTATTCCTTTACAGTTTGTCTTGTCCTATCTAACATCTATCTGATTAGATAGGTTTTCCTGGTGAAATCATTGTTATTGTTCCAAGTAGAAACTCTTGCCCATGTTTCTAACTCCTTTTTAAGGTCTTTTAAGTATTTGTTGAAAGTACAGACACACTTTTTTGTTGTTGTTCATTTTCCAAAATCTGCATCATTATGCACATAATAGAACCATTCCAGAAAAACGAATTTGGATAATATTTATCAATAGAAACTCTACTGAAATTCAGGGGAAACCAAATACACATATTTTGAAAAGCTTGGCATTGGTTAATATAAATATACTGCATCTACATGGAACCCTAAATTTGCTGCTTTCTTGTTGCTACATGATTTCTTTTGTATATGTATGATTTTTCTTTCAGATATAGATGTAATATGTACACAAGATATAGTGAAAACAGAGGAGGCCAAAGAAGAAAATTAAAATCCCCCAGTATCTCATTTTTTAGTGATACTGCTGTTAATATTTTATCTTTTTTTTCCCTTTGGAAGGTCTGAACCTCATGTTAATATTTTAGACATAACTTTTTATTCTTTTATCTACACATGCAATGCCTACATACCTTTGTAAATTACATTGGAATTATACTATCATAATGTTTTTTAATCTTAAAATGATCAACTTGTATGAATATTTTATCATATCAATATTTCACAACATAATTTAGAATGGTATTGTAGCTCTATAAAATCAACTATAATTTTTTCAGCCAGTCATATATGGTTGAAATATTTAGCTCTTTCTAGAATTTCACTCTTATAGATAGTATGTGGTATAGACTTTTGTAATCCTCCCTGATAATATTCTTAGGATACACTTCTATGGTATTATTAGGCCTCAATTGTGTGCATTTTAATACTTTAATACATAATATAAAATTTTCATCTGAAAGTTTGTAGGAGTTTACATTTTTATCAGAAGTATATGAGAAGGCTGGTTCTCTGAATTCGTGTTTGTATTGAAACTGTTTTCCTTTTATAGGTTTAAATGTGTGTATGTGTGGAAGGGTATGTATCTTGGTGCTTTTAATGTCTTTTTATTGTGGTAAGAACACATAACACGAGATCTAACCGCTTCACAAATTTTGTTTTGTTTTGTTTTTGAGAGGAATCTTGCTCTGTCTCCCAGACTGAAGTGCAGTGGCGTGATCTCGGATCACTGCAACCTCTGCCTCCTGGGTTCCAGTGGTTCTCCTGCCTCAGCCTCCCAAGTAGCTGGGATTACAGGTGCACACCACCATACCCAGCTGATTTTTGTATTTTTAGTAGAGATAGGGTTTCATCACGTTGGCCAGGCTGGTCTTGAACTCCTGACCTTAGGTGATCCGCCCGCCTCAGCATCCCAGAGTGCTGGGATTGCAGGCATGATACACCATGCCCGGCCACTTCTTCACAAATTTTAAGGGACAATATTGTTAACTATAGACACACTGTTGTATAGTAGACCTCCAAAACTTATCTTTTTGGGTAACTAAAACTTTGTGCCCATTGAACAGAAACTTCCCATTTCCGCCTTCCCCCTTACTCCTAGCATCCACCATTCTACCTGCTATTTCTTTGACTTTGACCATCTTATATATTTTATATGAGTGGACTCTATGAACATTGTTTTATTATGTGTGTACTGACTTTTTTTTTCCTTTTGTGAAATGCTTATTCATGTCCTTTGACTCTTTAATCTATTTTGGCTGTTGATATTTTTCTTATTGATTCCTAATGAGTGTTTTCAACGTCTTTTTCAGTTTGGATAGAATACTTTTCAGGTTAAGAATCATCTATGAACCCTTGCCTAGATGTTAGGCTAGGAGCACATTGCACCTGCTCACATGTATCCCTGCTGACTCATAAATCAAGTTGCAGGAAAGTGCAATAGTGACTGCATGGATCAATCCTTTCTCACTTTACAAAAGCCTGTGAATTAGGCAAGGAAGGAAATATTGTTCCCATTTCATAGAGGAGAAAATTGTGACTCCAAAAATGAAGAAACTGGGCCGGGCACGCTGGCTTATGCCTATAATCCCAGCACTTTGGGAGGCCGAGGCGGGTGGATTGCCTGAGCTCAGGAGTTCAAGACCAGCCTGGGCAATACTGTGAAACCCTTTCTCTACTAACATACAAAACATTAGCCGGGCGTGGCAGCATGTGCCTGTAGTCCCAGCTACTTGGGAGACTGAGGAAGGAGAATTGCTTGAACCCGAGAGGCAGAGGTTGCAGTGAGCCGAGATCCCACCACTGCACTCCAGCCTGGATGACAGAGCAAGAGTCCATCTCAAAAAAAAAAAAAAAAAAAAAAAGAAAAAAAAGAAAAATGGAGAAACTAGTACAAGTCCTCACGATTTTAAATACCAAAACTCAGGACTATGACTGACTAGGTTTTCAGATGCCAAAATCCTGCACTCTTTCTCCCATATAGCCTTACTCATATTTATGGGGTTTTTTTCTTTTATTCTTCATTACAATTTATTTTCCTCATTATTTTTTTAACAACATGTCAGCACTAGCAGGGGCATTTTGATCACATGATTTTCTTATGTTGTCAGGTAAGATTGGCTTTATGTCGGATACTGGGCATTACTGGATGCCCTGCAAAAAGTGAATCATTTGATTATCCTTCACTTTGTCCAAATCCATTCGTATCATGAATTACGTTTGACTAAATTTTACAGTTAATTTTATTACTTACTCCTAAAAATACAATGTTTTAATAATAAGCTGAGGGAAAAAATATAATTTAGCTGACAAGGAACTTAGATCCCCTTTGCATTGTTCCTGGTTCATGCTTTGGATATGTATTATGTATTTACACATTTTTCCCTTAGCAGTATGCCACTGATTTATTTTTAATGTAAAATGATAGCATTAAGCCACTATTTTTCAGATGTGTTTTCTTTCTTTCTTCTTTCTGTTCTTTTCTCTCTTTTTAACTAGTGGTGAGGGCTTTGCATGGAGCTAGCCATATGCTCCATCTCAGTTACATCTGGTTCCAAGAGAACATAGCTGTGAGAATTCTGGATAGGATCTGAGATCTGTGGAGCAGTTTTTTCCCCTTTATAAAGTAAACACAGTTCTTTCCAACCCTGTTGCTCTTAACTGGTTCACTTCTAAAGTTTTAACATCTTCAGTTACATGTTGTCACTCCCCAACCATGTTGAATTCCAAATATATTTGATGACTGAAGGAAATATGTGGAAACGAAAACCAAAACATTACTTGTATCAAATTTGTCCCCTTGTTCCTCAGCTATTTCTATATGAATAATATGGTAACTCTATTTAAAAAAAAAACAAAATACAATCTGGAAGATAATTCCATCTAATAATCCTTGTTGCTATGCAACCATGTTCCAAAAATAGCAACTGAAGCAGTGCAATGTCAGCATAAGATATCTACACAATGTAGAATGTAAAAACTGATCACGTGTACTGATTTTACAATTTTTGAGTTGTTAGTATGGTTGTTTATTAAAACTAGAGAAAAATAAATTACTTAAAGCTTATAGAAATTCAAGGAGGCAAAACAATTATTTGTAGAGATGGACAGATCAGGGTTCAAATCTCAGTTCCTATTATTTAATTTCACAGACACAGGGGCAAAGTATTTACCCCTTTAGCCTTAGTTTTATCATTATTATTACAGTTGGGATAATAGCATCTACCTTGTGGGGTTGTTGTGAAGACTAAGAGACTCAGTGAAAAGTGTTCCCTTAGTTCCCGGTGCATAGCAAATGTGCAATAAATTTAAATTGTGATGATGATGATCATCGTTTGAAAGGTCTTAAAACACATTTTTAACCCATTTATATTTGTGGAGCAATCAGCAGCTATTTACTGAGCATTAGCCTTTAGTGGTAAACTATGAAAACTATACAAATGAGTCCTTGTCCTTGAAGAATTTACAGTTTTGTTTGAAAGCTAGATATATATTAGAGAAAAAAAAATAGTGACAGCCAGGCATATACTAAGGCTTTGGGTTGGGATAAAAGGTTGGTGTGTTTGAGAGACTGAAAAGAGGCCTTAGGTTTGATGCATAGTGAATTGGGGAAGGTGGCATGGGATGAGAATGAAGGTGTAGGGTGGGGTCCGATCATTCAGAGTCTGAAACCATGGAAGGAGTTTCCATTTCAGGCTAGATGTCATGGTAAGCCATTGAAGTGTTTTATGTAAAGGAGAGACATGATACTGTTGATGTTTTAAAGACATTGCTGTAAGAACTGTGTGGAGTATGGTTTGGTTAGAAATAGAAGGGAATTAAGAGGACCATTTTAAGAGGTTCTTCTGGACAATAGATGGTGGTAATTCAGATTAGGGGAATAGCCTTGGAAATGGAAAAATGAAGTGGACTTGTGATTTATCTGTTACACAGAATGAGAGGAAAGGAAAAGTCAAGTGAGTCTCATATTTCTAGATTGAACTGCTGAGTAGTTAGTGAAAAATGAGTAAAATGGCAAGAGTAGTAAGGAAAAGGAGTTGACAATGAAGGAACTTAAGGTCTTGTTAGGAAATAGCAAGTGGCCCAGCTTAGCTGAAGATGATTTATGAGTGTGCTGCGGGTGGAGTGAAGTGTCATGGTCGTCATCATGATAATGCTGGAAAGAGGTTAGTTTACATGGGTTCATGAATTTGATTCATAAAGAAAATATTTGTGTGTGTCTGTGGCTTATCCATTTCTGTCATTATTTACAATCATATCTGCTATCTGTAGAATCTCTCTTCTACTTTTTCCTCTAGGCATACCTAATACTTTTGTGGGATGAAAAAGACTGGGAGAAGAATACCAAGAATAAGCTGTCTAGACCTGTGCCACTCAATAGTCACTGGAAGCATGGCTATTCAGCATTTGAAATTTTGCTCAACTGAATTAATAGGTGGTTTAAATGTAAAATGTAAACCAGAATTTGAAGACTTGGCATGAAAAAAGATTTAAAATATCTCAATAATTTTTATATTGATTATATGTTGAAATAATATTTTAGATGTATTGGGTCGAATAAAATATACTATTAAAATTAATCTCAGTACAATTTTTAATGGGACTATTAGAAAAATTAAATTATATATATGACTCACATTATATTTTTGTTGAACAATGCTAATATAGACTACTTCTAAGTCATGCCAATTTATCCGGGCTAGCTGGAGAATGAGCATCCATTTGGCCTGTACATAGTGTCTTCAAGACAAAGATCCCGTTGAACAAAGCAAGTGAGATAGTGTGGATGAGTTGTTACAGGATGTGTTATCAATAAACATTTAACCAGGGTCCTAGGGTGAAACTAGAGGTCAGTTTACCCACAAAAGAGTTGTTAATCCTCTACAACTCAAAATATGGGATATCTGCAAAGCATCCCATAGCTATACTGATTTCTCTTCTCATTTTGTTCCTGGCTCTGCTTACAAGACTCAGCTCTTTCTTAAGGTTTGTATGATAGAAATTGCATGTATATTTTCCCTAATCAATTCTTCCCACTTGAAATTATGTGTTGTGCATTTTATTGCCATTAGCTAGGTAATGTTCTGACGCTAATCACCACAGAAAATGTTAGTATATTTAGGACTTTTACATAACCTGCATACATCTTAGAATCCTCAAAAGGTCATTTACCTCACAGTGCTATCTATGATATGAGACATTTGTTAGCGGATTCTGTAATGACATTAGATGAGATTCAAGTGAGTAACTTAAATACACAAGAAGTCAAAGGAATTGTGCATCTGGTTGGAACAGAATAAGCCTAAAAATCACCTTTGTTTTTTCAGTTAAGAAAGACTAGAGGAAGGAAGGGATGTTTCAGGAGTTTTTAAATGAATAGAGTTTGCAAATTAAGGGCGTGCATGGAAATGAATGCTTTGTAAATTCATTGAGCAAGAAAATTCTCAGGAGTGAGAGTGAAAGAGCTACTGGAAGAATGAAGTGAGTACAGAGGATGAGGGAACCTGACAAAGGGCTTTTGCAATAAGAAAGAATTCCTGTTCCATACTGTAACCTAAAGGTCACAATGAAACAGCTTGGACCAATGTGTACAGAAAACTGCTGTTGTAGTAATTTTGAAAATCAGCTGGACAAGACCAGTATTATAGACACAGAAGGCTAGTCTTATGAGGCTGCATCGCATTGCTCTATATACTTTTTTTCTCATTAAGATGCATATCAACTTTATACCAACTTCTTTCTGAAATTTTCAGGCTTGTTTGTCATCATGTTTGCCCAAACTGAGGTTGATGCATTTGGTCTCTGCCTCATGTCACTTGAGAAACACATGTTTTCTTCATTTCTCAGAGATGTGAGGCTTTTTCCTGCAGTTAGGTCTTTACACGCGTATTCCCTCTGTTTGTAACAATTTTTACTCCTGTTCTTGCTGGATTAATTGCAACTCATGCTTTAGATCATAAGGTTATCTGGGACCACCCAATTTAATATTGGTCTCACTGTTATTCGCTCACAAAATAGCCCACACTTTTTCTTTCATAACACCTACTGTGATTTGTGTATCAGCTTATTTCCTGTTTTCCTCATTATTTTAAGCTCCACAGTGTAGGAAAAGGTGAGTATGTTTTCACCACTCTATAACCAACATGTAGCATAGTGCCTCATATAGGGTAGGTGGTCAATAAATAGTTTTTGGATATGTAAAAGGGTTCAAGAGCAAACAAATTCAAAAGCTAGCAGAAGGCAAGAAATAACTAGGATCGGAGCAGAACTGAAGGAGATACAGACAGAAAAAACCCTTCAAAAATCAATGAATCCAGGAGCTGTTTTCTTGAAAAGATCAACAAAATAGACCACTAGCCAGACTAATAAAGAAGAAAAGAGAGAAGAATCAAATAGACACAATAAAAAGTGATAAAGAGGATATCACCACTGATCCCACAGAATTACAAACTGCCATCAGAGAATACTATAAACACCTCTGTGCAAATAAACTAGAAAATGTAGAAGAAGTGGATAAATTCCTGGACACATACACCCTCCCAACACTAAACCAGGAAGAAGTCAAAACCCTGAATATACCAATAACAAGGTCTGAAATTGAGGCAGTAAATAATAGCCTACCAAGCAAAGAAAGCACAGGACCAGACGGATTCAAAGCGGGATTTTACTTCTGAAACTATTCCAAACAATAGAAAAAGAGGGACTCCTCCCTAACTCATTTTATGAGGCCAGCATCATCCTGATACCAAAACCTGGCAGAGACACAACAAAAAAAGAAAATTTCAGACCAATATCCCTGATGAACATTGATATGAAAATCCTGAACAAAATACTGGCAAAACAAGTCCAGCAGCACATCAAAAAGCTTATCCACCATGATCAAGTTGGCTTCATCCCTGGGATGCAAGGCTGGTTCGACATATGCAAATCAATAAATGTAATCCATCACATAAACAGAACCAATGACAAAACCTACATGATTATCTTAATAGATTCAGAAAAGGCCTTTGATAAAATTTAACACCCCTTTATGCTAAAAACTCTCAATAAACCAGGTATTGATGGAACATATCTCAAAATAATAAGAGCTATTTATGACAAACCCATAGCCAATATCATACTGAATGGGCAAAAGTTGGAAGCAGTCCTTTGAAGACTGGTACAAGACAAGGATGCCCTCTCTCATCACTCTTATTCAACATAATATTGGAAGTTCTGGCCAGGGCAGTCAGGCAAGAGAAACAAATAAAAGGTATTCAAATAGGAAGAGAGGATGTCACATTGTCTCTGTCTGCAGATGACATGATGGTATATTTAGAAAACCCCATCATCTCAGCAAAAATCTCCTTAAGCTGATAAGCAACCTCAGCAAAGTCTCAGGATACAAAATCAATGTGCAAAAATCACAAACATTCCTATACCCCAATAATAGACAGAGAGTCAAATCATGAGTGAATTCCCATTCACAATTGCTACAAAGAGAATAAAATACCTAGGAATACAACTTACAAGGGACATGAAAGACCTCTTCAAGGAGAACTACAAACCACTGCTCAAGGAAACAAGAGAGGACACAAACAAATGGAAAAACATTCCATGTTCATGGATAGGAAGAATCAATATCATGAAAATGGCCATACTGCCCAAAGTAATTTATAGATTCAATGCTATCTCCATCAAGCTACCATTGACTTTCTTCACAGAATTAGAAAAAACTAGTTTAAATTTCATATGGAACCAAAAAAGAGCCTGCATAGCCAAGACAATCCTAAGCAAAGAGAACAAAGCTAGAGACATCATGCTACCTGACTTCAAACTATGCTACAAGGCTACTGTAACCAAAACAGCATGGTACTGGTACCAAAACAGATATATAGACCAATGGAACAGAACAGAGGCCTCAGAAATAACACCACACATCTACAACCATCTGATCTTTGACAAACCTGACAAAAACAAGCAATGGGGAAAGGATTTCCTATTTAATAAATGGTGTTGGGAAAACTGGCTGGCCATATGCAGAAAACTGAAACTGGACCCCTTCCTTACACCTTATACAAAAAAATTACTCAAGATGCATTAAAGACTTAAATGTAAGCCCCAAAGCCATAAAAACCCTAGAAGAAAACCTAGGCAGTACCATTCGGGACATAGGCATGGGCAAAGACTTCATGACTAAAATACCAAAAGCAATGGCGACAAAAGCCAAAATTGACAAATGGGATCTAGTTAAACTAAAGAGCTTCTGCACAGCAAAAGAAACTATCATCAGAGTGAACAGGCAACCTACCGAATGGGAGAAAATTTTTGCAATCTATCCAACTGACAAAGCGCTAATATCCAGAATCTACTAGGAACTTAAACAAATTTTCAAGAAAAAAACAAACAAGAACAAAAAACCAAACACCGCATATTCTCACTCATAGGTGGGAATTGAACAATGAGAACACATGGACACAGGAAGGGGAACATCACACTTCGGGGACTGTTGTGGGGTGGGGGGAGGGGGGAGGGAGAGCATTGGGAGATATACCTAATGCTAGATGACGAGTTGGTGGGTGCAGCGCACCAGCATGGCACATGTATACATATGTAACTTACCTGCACATTGCGCACATGTACCATAAAACCTAAAGTATAATAATAATAATAATAATAATAATAAAGAAAAAAATGATAAAAAAAAAACAAACAAACAACCCCATCAAAAAGTGGGCAAAGGATACGAATAGATGCTTCTCAAAAGAAGACATTTATGCAGCCAGAAACATATGAAAAAAAACTCATCATCACTGGTCATTAGAAAACTGTAAATAAAAACCACAATGAGATACCATCTCACGCCAGATACAATGGTGATCATTAAAAAGGATGAGTTCATGTTCTTTGCAGGGACATAGATGAAGCTGGAAACCATCATTCTCAGCAAATTAACACAAGAACAGAAAACCAAATACTGCATGTTCTCACCCATAAGTACCCCAGGAAACAACGTATTCTAGAGGGGATGTGGAGAAATAGGAATGCTTTTACACTGTTCTTGGGAGTGTAAATTAGTTCAGCCATTGTGGAAGACAGTGTGGTGATTCCTCAAGGGTCTAGAACCAGAAATACTATTTGACCAAGAAATCCCATTACTGGGTATATACCCAAAGGATTATTAATCATTCTAATATAAAGACACAAATGCCAATCAATGATAGACTGGATAAAGAAAATGTGGGCACTTATACACCATGGAATACTATGCAGCCATAAAAAAGGATGAGTTCCTGTCCTTTGCAGGGACATGGATGAAGCTGGAAACCATCATTCTCAGCAAACTAACACAGGAACAGAAAACCAAACACCGCATGCTCTCACTAATAAGTGGGAGTTGAACAATGAGCACACATGGACACAGGGAGGGGAGCGTCACACACTGGGGCCTGTCATGGGGTGGGGGGCTGGAGAAGGGATAGCATTAGGAGAAATACCTAATGTAGATGACGGGTTGGTGGGTGCAGGAAACCACCATGACACATGTATACCTATGTAACAACACTGCACCTTTTGCACATGTGTCCCAGAACTTAAAGTATGTATTTATAAAAAAGAAATGAATGATAGATGTTATAAATATATCTTCCATGAAATAACGTCTTTGGTTTTGTAAAATGCTTTACAGTTTTCAGGTTATTTCATGTACATTTTCTTAAAGTAGTTCTGCAAGTTATATAATAGAAGAAGGAATTGGATCAATGTCAGTTATATATAAAAAATGTGGTCAATTAAAATTTTATTTTAAAATAGAGCTTTTCAGCTGGCAACCTTTTATTATGTCTGAATATATTCTCTCTTAGGGTAGAGAATTTTACAGGAATGGTTATGAGTGTAGGAAGAGAGGTAGCAAATTTCCCTCTTCAGTAGAAGCTCTTTTAAACCAACAATGACAGCCAACCAAACACATTTTCCAAAATATGTTGTTTCACCAAAAAAAAGGTTGGATATTTGGGAAAACTTGATTTGGTCAGGTACTTAACAATGTGTTATCATATTAGGGGTGGGTAAGAAAATTGTAAAATATTGGAGAATGTCATATGAATCTACTATTCATTATTCAGATTGCTCTGGAAGCATCTTTAATTTCTCACTGCACTTTAAATAAATTAAAGCTGGAACTCCTACAGAATACATATTTCGTGTGATTTATAAAGGCATGACTTTGAACTCAAAGCAAAGGACTTGGCTGTCCATTAGTAACTGACAAGTAAATGTTTGTATATTTTAAGTATTTAAGATATGTATGTATTACTCTTTTATTATTTCTCTCTTTCTCTATCACACTGCTGCAAATCATACTGGGTAAAGGGGGTTCTATGGATTTCACATTTTGTAGTATGAAGAGGACCCCACTCTAGCTACCATCCTAACTTATCACAAAGTAAAACAGCATGGTTTGATACTCTGTGCTTCTCCAGCACTTCTTTACCACTTATTTGCCTCTTGTAAACTGGCTTTTTTCTCTCCTTTTCTGGATTTACTCACATAGAAATCACCAGTGACCTAAATACCTACAGGAAATCCCTTTTCTCATGTCTCTCTGGCATTTTATACTGTTGCCTTTACCTCGTAATCAAACTTCTTTTCCTCTTAGCATCTATTAACCTGACTATTCAGACTTTTCTTTTGCCTAACTACATGTTGTTTGTGTTTGTGTGTATATGCAAGTGTGTGTGTTTTCTTTGACTCCTGTATAGGCTCATATTTCTTCCTGCTTTCTTTTCCTATTTTCTATTCTCCCTATTTTGATTTTTTTTATACATGATTTTCACTGGTAGTCCTATCCACTAGTGTAGTCAAGAAGACTCTAATACTCTCTATGGCCTAGTTATAGCATTCTCCTTTGGGAAAACAAACAGAAAAAAATGATAGAGATAATTGAATTATAATTGGAGCAAAAGAAATTAATGAGAAGATTCTAAGGAGACTGAGATACTGGTGTATTTGGTCAGTGTATCTCTTCCCCAGATAATAAAAGAAGAATGTACAAAAGTTTTTCTTTTCCAGGCTTCATGTAGACTGTCTTTTTCTTTTTTCTTTAAATATGTCAATGCCATTAATTAAATATTGGTCAACATTTAATTAATCTGATTTTTTTTGGCTTCCGGAGGGAGGTGGTGATAATATTTTAAAAAAGAGTGCCTCAAGTATGTCAGACATGGTTCCAGATGCTTTATTTATGTTATTTAATTCAATCTTCAAAACACCATCCTAAGTTTGATATTATTATCCTCATCACTTAAGTGAGGAGCATAAAGCATTGGAATTTTCAATAGCTTGTTTAAAGTCACACTACTAGTAAATACTGGTGCCCAGGTCTGCTTGTTTTGAAAGCCATGTGTTTCCAATGTATGCATTTATTTATTTTTATTTTTTCTAATCTGATTGCTTTTTGTTTCCTTTCTTGCCTTACTGCGCTGGCTAGATCCACCAGTGCAGTGTTGAATAGAAGTGAGATTAGACACCTGACTTTATCTGATATCAACGGAAAACAAGAAGCCTTTCACTATTAAGTATCATGTTAACTTTAGTTTTTCGTTGGCGCCATTTATCAGGTTTCTGAAATTCCTTCCTCTTTCTAGTTTTCTGAGAACTTTTATCAGAATGGATAATGAATTTTAGTGTAGACTTTTTCTGAGTCTATTGAAATGATCATATAATTTTTCTATTTCAGATTATTAATATGGTCAGTTTCATGGATTGATTGGCCAGTGTTAAACCAATCTTACATTCCTGGGATAAACTCCACTTAGGTTGTATGATCCTTTTTATATACTGTTAAATTTGATTGACTAATAATTTGTTTAGAAGTTTTTCATATATTCATAAGGGATACCTGTCTGTAGTTTTGTTTTTTGTAATGTCTTTATCTGGCTTAGGATCAGGGTAAGATCCCTGACAGAATAAGTTGAGAAATGGTCTCTCATCTTCAACTGTTCAGAAGACTGTGTACCATTGATATTCATTATATGCTTGATAGAATTTACTAATCTATTCATCATTATATACTTCATAGAATCTACTTTTTTAATAATTTCAAGTTTTATTTTAGATTCCTGGGGTACATAAATAGGCTTGTTACCTGGGCATATTGTGTGATGCTGAGGTTTGGGGTATGATTGATCCCGTTACCCATGTATTGAGCATTGCACCCAATAGTTAGTTCAACCCTACTCCCCTCCTTCTGTCCCCACCCTAGTAGACCCCAGTGTCTGCTGTTGCCATCTTTATGTCCATGACTAATGAATCCATATAAATGTATAAATTTCTATCTAATATTTCCTTAAGCTACATCCCACAAATATAAAATCAGTATTCTTTATAGCATTTAGTTCTAAATATTTTAAAATATCCTTTGATTCCTTCATTGTGATTCCTTCTTAACTCATGGGTTCTTTGGATGTGTTTTCTCCATAACATGTGGAACTCTTGCTTTTCCTACTTTATTAATTTTATTATCTAAAATAATGTTTATATATATTTATATATATTTTATATATATATATATATATATATTTCATTATTTCCACACCTCACCTTTATATGGTAGAGAAGAAGTAAAAGACATGGACCTATTTTGAAAAAACTGAGTCTGTTGGAGAATTTCCTTTTTTTTTTTTTTTTTTTTGAGACAGAGTCTTGCTCTGCTGCCCAGGCTGGAGTGCAGTGGTGCAACCTTGGCTCACTGCAAGCTCTGCCTCCTGGGTTCATGCCATTCTCCTGCCTCAGCCTCCCGAGTAGCTGGGACTACAGGCAACCGCCACCACGCCCGGCTAATTTTTTGTATTTTTAGTAGAGACGGGGTTTCGCCATGTTAGCTAGGATGGTCTGGATCTCCTGACTTCGTGATCCGCCTGCCTCGGCCCCCCAAAGTGCTGGGATTACAGGCGTGAGCCACCGCGCCCGGCCTGTCTGTTGGAGAATTTCTGTAACAAATAAGAGCAATCAAAAGAAGCCAGTATAATAACGCCTAGGAGTTCTGAAGGTAGGAAATTCAATGAGGATGGTTCCAATCGGAAACATTTTCTTGAAAGTGATGGAATGTAGAGTACATTTCAGGAGAGATAGAATTTGGGTAAACTAGAAGAAGAAAAAAGATTTTAGGCAAGGAGGCCAACACAAATGAAGTTGACATGGAATGAATACCATATTCTTAAGTCAGTGATTAAGCTATCCTTATTTTACACCCTGGAGCACAGGAAAATGAGACTAATCTTTATTCCATCTAACAGCACTCAAAATAATGTTTTCAAAAACTCACTTTCTCGGGGTATCCTTTTTTAAAATTAGCTCACACTTCCACCAGTTATTGTTCCTAATTAATTTCTTCATTATTATGACTGTTCTCTTGATGTGTTTTAGTGAATCCTCATTCTTCTTAAAGTGGGGTCCTTATGATGGGACATGGCCCTGGACTTCTTAAAGGATCTGTAAGAAGCACCAACTGTGAAAACTTGAATATGGAAAGTGCCTTCTGGTAATTAGATCCACAGTGTGGCCATGTGGCTGGGGTTGATCTGTGGAGCAGTTAAGGGGTAACATGTTTACTTTTCAAAAGATATAAACTTTCAAATGAAGAAGATCGATTAGTTCAATTCAGAGCTTCTTAACTTATTTTAACATTTAAGAATTTAGTCTCTAAGTTTGACAGCTCTAGTTGAATTCTAGTTCCTCTACTTAAAATTCTTTGAAGAAATTTTTTTACCCCTTTTCATGCTTCATTTGCCTTATAGTATACAATGGGGTTAACAATACTATTTCATAGGGTTGTTGTGAAAATTAAATCAAAGGACAAAGTAAATTATATGTTATAGTACTTGGCACATTGTAAGTGCTCAACAAATTGCTAAACATAAGCTTGAATGCAAATGCCAGCCAAATGATGAGGCATTTTTCTGTTCATATCAAGTCTTCTTAATTATACAAGTACAAATTATATATCTTCAAAGTGGTAGAATGTTAAATATGCAAAATATGCATATAGGTGTTGCTTCTGCATGGATAATGAAACACCTCAACGTGATTAATAGGGCTATTAGTAATAGAGGACAAAGTAATAGTGCTTCACTATTCATTATAATATGTAACCAACCAACATGTGATTCTACTTGGGAATGTCTTCAGAAGGACAAAGACAGATTAGAAAAGAAATTTCTAGGGCAAGATGATATTCTGAAATCCTTTATGAACTTACAGTTCTAGGTCAGGAAATAATTACAGTGTTGTTGAAAATTTATGACAGTGTTGGCAAATATGTGTCACAATGCAAGCCAGCTTCTGTGGTTGGTGATGATGTCTGGGGAAAATGATTTGTTAATAAATATTTCCAGTCTGCATTTTGTTTCAATTACCATGATATTTGTAAAAATGAATGAGGAAAATAACCTTTTAACCCAGAATTACCAGAGAGAGTTTTCAATGCATTATTTCATTGTATGTGCCCGACCTGTCTCTGAAATATGGAGTCTATCCATGAAGACTTTGGGTTAATAGATATGACTGTAAGGATAGCATCCGGTACATTTCCAAGCAAGCTTACCTGTGACATCTCTGTAATGCTTTGCTGCTGATTTATTACTGCAGGGGTACCACAATTCTGCATCCTACTCCTAAACACAATATTTCTTTACCTGAGTCTTCATATTTTAATTCCTTTAAAAATCAATCTGATTTTAGATAATTCTATTGACTAGATAATCCTATCAATAGGAAAAATGTTTTCAATAAAATTTAATTTTTTTAAATTCTGAGATTATTTTAAAATGATTTTCTGAAGCTAACATTAAACTCTCCTAACCTGATATTTTGCCTTTATAGTGGACTCCGTTAGAATGCTGGAACTGAAATTATACCCTTTCATGCTTCAGTGCGAAAGTGACTATTTAGGCCATTTGAATTGAAATGATTCTCACCCATAGTTCAAATTAATACAGTGGAATGGATTTATATTATTTGACTCCTTTGTACCCAAATTTAGATACACTTTACATGTCTCTTGAAATGTAATTGCATTCAAATAAAAGCCTGACATTATACAGTTATTCTACACTGAACAGAGGAGCTATTAGTCTTATTCCTCACCTGCATATTCACTAGTCTCAAGACCTCTAAAATTTCAAATTTAGAATTATGAAGTATGGACAAAGGCATACAAAGGGAAAATAGTCCTTTAGTCTGAAAGGTACATTCATCTAATTCATATTTAGGTGGGCACACCTAATACAGCCTGGGTACTGTGCTAGTCACCCAATTCATCCCCTCATTGTCTACCATCTAGAGGGTGAGGCGAGCAGGCAGATTAGTAACTAAGCAAGTGGGTGAGTATTATCAAATGCTAAATAGGTGCTATGAAGGAAAGCTATAGAGGCAAGCATTGGTACCTACTTAGGTTATGTGTTCAGATAGGGCCTCACTGGGGTCCTGAGGGATGAAGAACCTGGGGAAGAACATTACAGGGTGGAGAAATGAGCAGACCAAAAGACTCCAAAACAAAAATGCTGGCCAATAGCAAAGGGCAAGTCTCAAAGAAGGGAAAGCTTTATAGAACCCAGTGGGGTTGGAGACTAGATGAACAAATGTATTTCAACACCTTGATCTCAGCTTGCATGAGACCACATTTTGGCTTGGATTGTGTTTCAGTGCAGTAGCTAAGTGGCTTACCACCCTCGATCATGTGGATGGGCATGCTGCAATTCTTCAGCAACCACTGGATAACTGCAAAGTCTAAGAAATTCAGAAATGATTTACTGATTTATCATTACTTTCACTTCCAAAAATGAGACTACAAAACCCATTGTATTATTCATTAACATTGCATGTTGTTATATTTTAAAATGTAATTTTTCTCCTTTTGTGTCATTATGGAATGAGGATCTGTGTGTCAAGATATGATGTACTTAAATGACATATTAGCCCTCTTTTCTCATTTTTGTTTTACTGCTGTGCACATTCAGCACTGATTATAAAGTACGTGTCCTTTACTTTTGAACTCTTCACCCATTTATTCATTGGTTTTTGCTGACGGTGCCAAACTGTGTTAGAACATGTGAATCCAATAAGGATATGATTAGTTCCATTTAATGATAATCAGCGTTCTGGTGTGGTTTCCAGGAATACATTGTATCAATAACCAGGAACCACTTATTTGCAAAATCAAAATCATCTGGTTACTAATACAATTCTGCTAACATATTGGTGTTCCTTGAATGTACTTGCAAAAGAGCTTGTACTACTTTTCCATAAGTTGGAATTGCTTTGTTATTACTGTGTCTAAGCTATTTAATCTAATCTCAGTCTTAGAATGGGAATTTGGTGATTCTACTTGTTTTTTTTAAGAAAGGGGAACAAGTTATATCGGCAGGCAAGTATGTCCCTGTGCATTTTTATTTTTTTATTTTTACAGCCTACCTATAATTTGTGAAGGATTTTGGCTGGCAGCCAAACTCAGAGCAGTCAACTATTACAATTGTTTGTGTCTGTGTGTATTCTCAAGTGTCTTTATAGTTGAAATGAAATAAGTAATAAGTTCGGTGTACAGCGGACCACTCTAGACCAGGGATTTTGGCAGATGCTTCATTTATTCAGTTCTGATTTTTTTTTTGGTACATCTGCTTTTTCTGTGAAGTATTCTGTGCCTCTTTATAACCAATGAGAATAGATTCTTGATTTAAAGCAAAACTTTGTTAGAAAGATTTCCATGTCAATGCAAAAAATTAGATTAAAGCAAAATGCATCCATAATGCTTGAATTACACTAAGTAATAAATGCCCACTTAGATTTGGGCTCTAATTTTTAACATTTATTTAGCAAAATACTGCCTCAAATAAGTATGCAGGATTTGGGTTGGATTGACAAGAAATGCAGTTCTGAATTTCATAAAGCATTCACTAGGGAGACTGTATTGTCAGCAGCAGTAATTACAGCAGGTAATTGTGTCATTTACCCTGTTACAGACCACTGAATTTGACGAGCATGGGACATACCAGCTGTCACACCCTGTTAGCTTTCACTTTCTGGGATTTGCAAAATCACACTAGGGCTCACTGTTAGTGAAGGGAAGGAAAACAAAAAATAAACCAAGATTAAAAACTATTACAATTTTTAGAGAGAGGCTTTTCTAAAAAACAAAATGTAAATTTCTGTAAAATCAAAATTCAGTGTGGCTATCCATTTGTTTTGTTTGTTTCTTTATAGTCAAAAGCTGCTGGACTGGAAGTAAAGATAACTAAGATTCTGTCACTTATTAATTCTGCCACTTATTAACTGTGGCCTTGGATATGTCATTTACTCTGAATAAGCCTCAATGTCTTCATATCATCAATAAAAAAAATGGTGAGGGATGCAGCCACAGGGTCCGATTTCTCTTAAAATTCTCTGTTTCTACTGTAAACAAATTCTCTCTTACATGGTGGATATGTGTCAGTGAATAAATTACGGTCTCTGTCCTCATCCAACTTTTATTTGAATGAGGAAGACAGACCATAAATATATAAGCAAATAATTTTATATAGTATAATGTTAGAGAGGAACAAGTGTTGTGAAGAAATAAATCCAGGTAAAAGAAGTGGTCTGAGATGGAGCATGTCTAAGGAGGTGACCTCTGAGCAGAGTTCTGAAATAAGTGAACAAGTGAGTGAGCTACAAAAACCTGTGAATTAATAGCATCTCAAGAAGACGGGACAGCAAAATGCTTTAGCTACTCAAGGAAAACAGAGAGGCCAGTGTGATTGGGAAGAGAGAAGTAGAAGATGACTATATTGCAGGGCACACTGTGGCCATGGCAAAGACTTTATATTTTATTCAAAATGGGAAAATAAGTCAGATGTCATGATCTGTTTTATGTTTTGAAATGATTGTTCTGCTTGTTGTATGAAATAAGAAGGCTACAGGTGAATATGTTTGCATATTAATTGACTACATTCAAATATGTTGATATACATATGGTCATTTTTTTAAATCATGCGCTTTTAAACTTATAGGGAAAACACTTTTTAGAGATGTTAGAGAAGGCTAATTATTAAAATTGAGCTTCTGATATACTTTGATTTTTTTTTCCAATTACCTTTTGAGTTTCATTTTACCTTAGGTAACATAGAATTGTCCATAATATTCACAGAAGTAAAAATGCTAACTGCTTTTGTGCTGGCAAGCTTGAGTGTTTCAACCCAATTCAGGAAAGATTGTGAGATAGGGTCATGTGTTGTTAGATTTGATTAACCACAGTGAAATAAATACTTTTCTAGATGTTTTTCTCTGAAATAGTTGACTGGAGACAGAGAGAGGAGAGTCCAGGAGTTTAAATCTAATGACATACAAATAAAAGCCTTCTGTTGCAAGTATTCAGCAATCAGGTCAGGAGCTTCTTAGAACATTCTAGATGGATTTTTTTTCTCCTCTTGATGTATCATGCCAACCTGCTCCATTTTTTTTAATGCATGAAAACATTCAATCAATAAACACAGATGAAGTACTAAATTCTGGTCAGACACTCTGCCAAGCACAGGATATAGCAGGAGTACCTGCCGAAGGTTTGGCAATGATAAGTAATATGTTTGATGTAGAGAGCTAGGGGCCTCCTTTTGAAGTTGCATTTGCACATCAAACATATATATTGTTTTTACTTGGATGTGTAGGGGTGGTTGGAGAGTTGGTTGGTGCCATTATGGTGGGGCCAATTCCCTTTTAACCACTCTTTATTATGTTAATAAGGGTATAAAAACAAAACACATCTTTATAATGAAGGCACTCATCACCTAGAAGCAAAGGTTGGTAGGCAAATATACAACTGCCATACAGGGTGTTCAATACCATGATAAAGGAATGCACAGCAGTCTAAGGTAACAGTTTAGGCAAATATGCTGAGTCATGAAAGTCCTGAAGTAGTGACAGAGAGTAAACATTTTAAAAAAGAGGACTTTCCTATCCCCAAAATAAATCTATAATTAACATCAGTAGTGTACTTTCCCCAACATTCACTTGTTCAGAAATATATATATATATATTTGTCATCTTCTCTTTTAGAAAATTATGTTTCTCAAGAGTTTCACATTATGATTCCATCATTCTGTTTTTCACTGCTCTGGAACTTTCCATAATGGTCACGTCTCACTTTCAAAGTAATCATTTTCATTTAGTTTATTATTTTGGATTGCGGGTGGAGGATGGAGAATGCAGAGACCAAGTTAGAAGACAGAGAAGCAGGAGCATTAGTGAGTCACCGTCAACTTGATCAATCTGTCCTAGAGGCCCTGGAGGCTACTTGAGCCAGCTATATTTTGATAACTGCAAATCCTTTTCATTTTGTCTTTCTGCCTTCCTCTTGTCCCACTTTGCCTTAAAGGGATATTGTGAGTGAGTGAATGGATTTTATCATTCATGGGAACATATATGGAACGTGTGTAGATAACATTACAAGAGGGAACCTTTAAATACACCTATTTGCCAGTTGTACTAGATCTGGGACCCCAGAGAAAAGAGGTTGGGGGAAAGAAGGTAGTGAGGAGGGAGGTGCTGGGTGTAATTAGAGGAGAGTAGAATAAGAGCCATGAATACAAAGAGTGAGTGTTTTCCCTAGAGCAGGACATTGCTGATTGTAATTAAAATGTACACTTGCAGTTGGGGAGAAGGGTATGTTATTTTAAAGTTTTTAATTTTGTGGAAGAATATAAGAAATTGAAATGAATAAATTGGAGAGAGGTGTGAGTAAAGTTTGCAACTGGGAAGGAAGCAAGGGCAAGAAACAGAGATATAAGAAGGCAAGTAGTGGAAAGAGAAGGCAAAGTAAAGAAAGTTGGCATCAGAATCAATCCCCATTTGTTGTCATGCAGTTGCTTCTTTTTCTATTATTATACTTTAAGTTCTAGGGTACATGTGCAGGATGTGCAGTTTTGTTACATGGGTATACACGTGCCATGGTGGTTTGCTGCACTCATCAACCCATCACCTACATTAGGTATTTCTCCTAATGCTATCCCTCCCCTAGCCCCCACCCCCCTGACAAGCCCCGGTGTGTGATGTTCCCCTCCCTGTGTCCATGTGTTCTCATTGTTCAACTCTCACTCATGAGTGAGAACATGTGGTGTTTGGTTTTCTGTTCTTGTGTTAGTTTGCAGAGAATGATGGTTTCCAGCTTCATCCAGTTGCTTCTTAAGCTACACATCTTCTGGGTCTTTGGGTCACGTTTCTATTCATGTCTGAGCAACAGTCTGATTGGGATCCCAGAGGCCAAGGGCACAAGTAAAAATGGCAAACATCAGGAGAAGGGAAGAGTTAGCTTGTTGGTGTAAGAAACCATCAGGGAAAGAGAATGATGAATTGACGTTAAAGTATCTCTTAAACTCCTCTGAAAGCTTTTAGTGATTCCTGGGGGCAAGAGCTCCCCTCTGTGAGGCACAGTGAGAGAATTACTGAAGTTTAAGGAACCTATCAAGTAAAAGTGGATGATTCTGAGTGAGATTTAGAATAAAATCCATTATAAATTCTTTAAAAAAAAGATATAAAAGAAGAGGCACTCTAACCACATTATCAAAAGAGAATATCCTTTTGTATGTTAGAAAAGAAGACTTTTGGAATAACAAAAAAACCATTTCACTATGTTTCTAAATTGATTCCTGCCACTCGAGCAGAACAAAACATAGGTATAAGTTAGCCATTACTTGCTACTTAATATCTGTCTATCTATGTCTGGTGCATACAAATTATATACATACACACACATATATACTATATATTCACACACATACCCACATATATGCATACATAAAGAAATACAGCTGTATCTATTATTTTATGAGGGAAAAACATCTATAGATATCTTGAGAATGAGAATTCTGCCTTACTCATCTTGTAACGACCACAACTCTAATTTAAGCACAGGAGACCTTAACACATATTTATAACATCAATAAACACACCACTGCAAATAAAAATATTAAAGGGTCTTTAAAGATATTAGCTCTAAAATGTTAGAAATAATTAAATAGTCTGAAAAACAATAAACACAGAAGCATGAAATAAAAGTGCACAAAAGATACTTTTATATGCTTCTTCCTGTTTTATCAAGAACAATGTATGTAATCCTTTGGAGTAGGAAATTATCTTTTATCTTGTATTTTGCTGCAGGAGATATTAAAATAACATACTCTAAGAAAGATAAATTTTGTAATGAAGCTCGTTCTAAAATTACGCCCCTGAATGAAAACACTGATAGGTTTCTTTTGCCCCATGGTCTCATCACTTTTTCTCATCTGAGGAATCATTCTATTTTCTATAAGTTGGAAGATTAAAGGTCAGAAAATAGTATCTGATCAAACTGTGGAAATCTAATATCTTAAAATTCATTGGAAAGACTGTCTATGTTGGAATGCTGTGGTTGTTTTTCTTAGGAAATTGTATATTTCAGAAGTTACCTTTTATATTTCATTTTGTTTTGAGGTACTTTTTTTCTGGTGTACTTTGTTGAGTATACTCTCTAATCTTATTTATTTGTAGATATTAAAGGAGAGCAGGCCTTAAAGTTTTCAAAAAACGAAAAGATCGTATGGGGTTAGGTGGAGGTGATATTTCTCTCCAGCAGAGATTTTCACTAGCTTAGTGAAAGCCTTTTCTTTCTTTGAAATAAATGTCAATAGGTGGAAAATCCTGCCTCTTGCCAAATTTAGGGGCAGCACTGACATGAAAACACAGGAGCAACAAGGTTGAACTTTTGCATTGGTGAAGTTAAGCGTCATGATCTCTTAAGCAGCATGTAGATACTTTTCTAAATATTAAATCTCACGCGTGTTACAGGGATTCTGAGTGAGTGCAATGAACTCTAGATGTAAAATGCTCTGAGAAATTGAAAAATGCTGATTTTGTATCTGTTGGAGCCTAACCATCATTGATTCATCCATATGTATCAAGTGCCTAAAACATGGCAGGTGTTAACGGCAAGATGTGAGGATCAAAGATCTATACTAACATTTTCTTTCTCAAGAAGTATACTGATTGTGGAGGGACAGGTAAGAGAATTTACAATCCCTGACAGCGTGAGGACAGCTGGTGTAATACTAACTCATGAAGTGCTACGCAAACCAGGATTATTCTCAGTGCTTTCCAGACGTTACCACATTTGAGCCTCACAACTCTGTGAAAGGCATGCATATCCACAGTCCCTTATCTGTAGATCTAAACTCCAAAAAATCCAGACAGCTGTGATGACCAAATGTTTATTTACTTTATTTTCTTTGTTTTTTCTTATTAATTTTTATTTCAAAGAGGTTCTATATGGATGCAGTTAAAAAAAAAAGTTCGAGCACAATAACAATGAGTAAATCCACGTGAAGGATGTAGGTACTTCAAATGTTTATTTTTTAAAATACATTTGGCAGCAAAATTTGATCGGATATGAGGCTATTTTGCATCTTTATTGATCCAATTTGTTTGAATGGTCATATTTTTGCTGCCGAAATGCTTAATTATTGAGTATGGCCCCAGATCCTGCAGGGGATTTTACCTCTGTACTGTTTTTAGACTCATTTTGTAGAGGAGGAATCTGTGGTTTGAAGAGATTAAGTAACTTGCCCAAGACCTCATAGCTAGTAAAAGGAAGAGCCAGGATTTGAGTTGAGGCAGCCTGACTCCAAAGTCCTTTCACCTAACCACTTCACATTCTGGCTTTCAAATGTTATAACGAAATGAAACGCAGGTTCTACAGGGCTCATCTAAATGAGACTGAGAGAATCTCAAAGAAAATTTTCTGAAGGAGTTTTGTGTGATCTGAGTGGGAGGTGAGTAGAAGAGTTAAGCAAAGAAAGTGGGAAGGGGCTTTCTGGGCTGAGAATAGCACATGTGGCAGCAAGGAAGCACACATGAAAGACATGGCCTTTAGTAGAGTCTCAACAAGTGATATTACTACTAGAAGTTGCAGTGGGTACGTCAATGCGCAGTTTGGTAAAAGCAGAGGGCTATGATGAAAGCTATAATGAGGATGTGGTGCCTTGATGGCCAGTAAAAACAATGGTGTGCCACCAATAGCAAAATTAAGAGAGAGGAAGAGAGAATCGGGAGGATTGGTGGGGGCAGAAGGAAAGGAGATTAGATTTTATAAAAAGTTATTCTGATAATGGTCTGAAAATGCACCAAACTGGAGACAGTGTTGTCATCATGAGGCTATTGCACTAATCCAAACAAGAGCTATTTAGTGCCCAGTTTGGGGCACCTGCAGAGCAATGGGGATAGAGATGGGAGGACAGAAATGAGAACTTTTAAGAAAGAAGAATCCAGGTGACCTGGCCCCCGGATGAATGTGGGGAGTGAGAAGAAGGGAGGGAAGAGTCTGTAGTGACTCCTGGATCCCTGGTTTTGGAGGAAGAAAGACTTAAGGATAGATTTAGCTGTATATTTGTCTGTGGATGGGAAATCTGAGGACATTCTCTCCTGATGACCTGAATGTTTATCTGTGAGGTTGCTGGTGAAGTAATGTGCTGAGGTTGGAAATGGGGCAAGCACTTGAAGAGACAATAAGAGATACTGCAGGATTGCCATTCTGGAATACCTTGAATATTCAGCATTGTCAGGTCTCTGAATGTTTTGCATGTTAGATTGAGACACACTATAGAATCAATGATGCATTCCTTAACAGATATTCATTGGAGACCAATTTTGTGCCAGTCATTTTGTTTTGGATGTTGGGGGTGATTGATGAATTAGACCCACAGGTTTACCA
Organism: Pongo pygmaeus; assembly: GCF_028885625.2. Classification (NCBI taxonomy): domain Eukaryota; kingdom Metazoa; phylum Chordata; class Mammalia; order Primates; family Hominidae; genus Pongo; species Pongo pygmaeus. The sequence goes on along the minus strand of NC_072383.2, from coordinate 42,135,788 downwards.
TATAAGTGGCAGTCGTTAAACAGATTTGAGGTGAAGAGTGTTTATTTGGTTTATGATCACCATCAATAGAGTAAATTTTGTTTCCTAAGATGGTCCTTGCCTTTATATTTTGACTTTTTAATTCTATTTTCTTCTTTGCCATTAAAAAAAAAAAACAAAACCCAGGTGAACAAGAATAACAAAATACCTAAAGGTAAGAGGCTCTCTTATATCTATTAATCTCATCACCACCTTCCCAGTTGCCCAGGTTAAGAACCTAAGTTATCTAAAGTGTTTCTTCCTCTTGGCTCAAATATAGATTCACTATGGAGCCCAAAATTGGAGTACAAATCTACCCTTCTTTCTCCATCATTTTCTGTTATACTTTAGACCTTCTATTCAAGACAGTTTAATTCACAAAATCACAGGGGTTTGGATGTGTAAAATGAATAAGACATGGTTCCTGCCTTAAAGGGATTCAAATCTTGTGATTTTGTTGTAAACTTCCCGATGATTCGTCCTCTGTCCTTAGTACTTATGCTGCATGTATACGTTACTTAGCACAGTGCTTGGCAGGTAATAAGCACTCAGTTTCTTTCTGTTTTTCTTTGTTGTCAACACCCCTCCTCTTCCTCCTCCTCCTCTTCCTCCTTATCTTCCTCCACCTTCTCATTCTTCTCCTCTTTCTCCTCTTCCTTCTCTCAGTGTTGCACAGACTCCTGTCTCAACTCTCAGTAATAATCTAACTCGAATGGAGAAGAATAAAAGGAAGAAAGGGATTAAAAGAGAGAGGAATGCTAACTTTCTAACATGAGAAGCCCATTTTGTCAAGGAACGTTAATCTCTCTTCATCTACACATTACTGTTAGATTAGTTTTCCTAAAAATCAACTCTAATTTTTCATGCCACCTTTTCTTCTGCAGCTGGAAGCAGCTATTTATTGCCTACCAAATAAAATTCTGTTGTAGTCTGGAGGCTACCAATAATTATTCCTTACTGTTCTCTTTTAGTCATCACCATCTGCCAGCTCAAGTACTTGAGGGCCTTGTTATATACCCCATGCTTTTATCTTGTGCACCTGTGTTTTCTCCAGCTGCAGTGTTCTTCCCCATCTTTACCCTTTTCTGTTAAAAACCCTCCCTGTCTTTCAAGAGCCACCTGTTCAGCCTGTTTCCCATGTAATGCTTTCCCGGAACCTTCAGTCAGTCCTCATCTCTTTGAGCTACTTAAGCTTCATGAGATTTTCGTTTACAGGTTGTATATTTTAAAACACTGAAGGTGTGGCCTTGTTACTTTCTAGCTATGTGACTTTGGACAAAGCACCTTATTGCTCCAAGCAATCTCTGTATTCTCATTTATAAAATAAAAATAAAAATAATACCTACCCGAACAGGCCTTTTATGAAGACTAAAGAGGATAATGCATATAAAACACTTAGCACAGTGTTTTGCAGTCTGTAGTAAGCACTTAAGAATTTAGCTACTATCATTATTGTTACTACTATTGTTTTCTCTGTTATGGCACTAAACAACTTCTACAATATATCACAGTTAATTATCTATTTGTATCACCAGTCCTTGAATAGTTAAGAAGTTCCTTGGGGTCACAGATCTCAGATTATCCATCTTTGCACTCTCCAGAGCACTAGAATGATATAGCAGAAACCTTAAAATCATGTGTTGAGAAAACAAATCTATCTGGTTACAAGATTTTTATTGCCCTATAATGTGTTCAGACAAAGCTTATTTGATGAAACACCAAATATTATAAAACATGTTTTTGCAATATAATCAATAGTTGGATTAGCTTATGAAATTACTATAAGGAGAAGGAGGAAATTTGAGTGTGCTTTGGTTGTTAAGATTCTTGGTCAAATAAGGATTAGGAAAGGAGGCTGAGCACACCAGTGAAAAGACTAGAAGAAGATCAACCAAGCATGTCAGGAGAAGAAAATCAGAACAAATTCCTAGTTGCCAAGCAAACTGAAGAATAACAAGAAGTCAGTATTGAATTGAATCGGTGTGGTCAGTGAACAAGAAACTTAAATAGTGAATTAAAAATGCCTGGGTGTTAAAAATGACTTTTAGAGAATTTGCTACTGATATAGGCATCAAACATGTTTATAGTATGACTTCTGGCAGTCACTTTAGTAGCATTAAAAACAGATTTCTGTTAAAATGACATGGTAGTAAGTAAAATTTTTCTATAACATAAAGTGAGTAAATAAGGTAATCACAAGAAACAAAATGAATAGCTGTTGCTCAATATGTCAGCAGGCAATTTTCCCTTGATGTAATCATTGAAAGTAGTGGCATTTTGGAAACAAGAAAAATGTCCAAAATAGATTTGATCTCAGAAAAGATTGTGAGGAGAACAAACACTGTGGGACATTTAGGCTCTCTCCACAGAATTAAAATGAAATGGAAAAGAGAAGCCATCTATCTAGCAAGAGCAAAAGAAATTGTCCCACTGAAGTAGATAATAGGCAACTAAGTTTTCTTAAGTGTCCTTATTATTGCAGGCAATTTTACTTTTATCCTTTAAATTTGTTCTTCACAACTGCTGTTTCATATAGATCCTAATTTCCTCATTTTAAACTTAGAAAGCTTAGCTAACCTTCTCAGGTCCAGAGAACTAGGATAAAATGGCATCTAAACCAAGCCTGTCTGGAAATTAGAATATGTACTATATACACTAACTCCCTGTTATTGTTCATTACAATAGTACATAATCTTCTCATTTTTTCTACTTTATCTTTCAAATTTAGTTGTGGTCCTACTACAGCATAGTTGATCAAGGACATTTTAAATCATCTAATGAATTATAACACAATGTTTTCATATACCAGACTGTTAAATATCTGTGAAAGGGAAGGAAGGAAGAAGGGAAAAGGAAGGAAGGAGTACCACTTTTTTCTTATAGACCTAAACCCAGAAATTCTGGAGTTGTAATATAGAACATTCTTTAAACTCTGCTTGTACTCATTTTGGAAAGATCTGCAGTATAATAATTATATTGTGAAAGTACTGAGGTGCTGTGGACAAGTTCAGAGAGTTGTTTAGTATACTAGGAGAGAGAGAGAGTATATTTTATCTGAGGATTCACCGTTGTTGCCATTCTTTTTGGAATAAAGCAAGAAGTCTCAGTATTGCAGATCTGTGGGCTGTGTGATTTGGATGCTCTTCACAAACCAGTGCGGGTCACTACATATTTGCTTTGGTGGAGACACTTACAAGTGATGCTTATGGATGGACTTTGGTAAAACCCATTGATATCTTAAGCAATCTACTCTACAGAAATATTAGAGGAATATGACTAAGCAGCCATACATTTTTTAGATAAACCATCCCTCTAAACATGTAATTTGATACTGTTGTTATAAGCTACTCAAGAGAAATTCATACCTCTTCTATGGGCTTCTCTGCTCCAAGACTTATTTAGCATTTAGTCTAAGGGAGCTTTTTCTCAGGTTTCTAGTAGTCGAATGATAGTTATTACTAGAGGTTGGTTGTCAATATGTTTAGGGCCATATCCTGCTACAATCTAAGAGATAATTAACTTATGTGAAATTTATATTCCAGAAAACACTTGGGTTAGGGAAAGTGAAGCAGCTTTCTTTGTGAAACTTACACCTATATGGTACTGTAGCTGCTGTTTTTCCAACATTTTAAAATTTGAACAGAAGAGTAGAAGATGCAAGATAGGCAATATATTTCCTGTGGCAGGAGAAATACATTAGAGAAGAAAGTTTCTCTGAGAGTAGTGTGCTGACTATGAAGGTATATTATGTCTGTTACCAGAAGAGCAGAATCTAGTGTATAAAGGTGTCAGCTAGAGGATCTAGGATATTGCTGGTAGAATGAAGCAGAATTATCCAGCACAATGCACAGTGTTTCTAGGGCCTGACCACTGGTGTTAGAGGAGAGGACTCTCGGTCATTGGAGGTGTCTATTAAATCAGTGTCTAACTGATTTAATATTGAGCTTCAAGAGACTTTTAAGTGCAGGCGATTGGTGCTAGAGTCTAAGTTCTGTTAGCTGGTTACTTTGTTTGGCGGGGATTTGAACTTGAACACGTTGTTATCATCCTTTTCTTTTAAAAACTTATTTCTACCTTGTGAAAATGTGGGTTTTAGTATGAACAGAAAGTGATGTCTGTCCTTTGCCTTAAGAAGTGCTCTAATTCTAATAAGACTCCTTTTAGACAGTGTTTTTAAAGAGGTATAAAATATAGTAAAGAGATGATAACGTCCTAATTGTAAAGCAGCAGAAGACTTCACATACAACAAAAAGACATTAAACTATGTAAACATTAAAAACTTCTGGATAATTATAAAGAAGAACACTAGAATAAAAAAGGAATAGATTGGGAAAAGCGCAAGCATTAAATATGTTGGGCAATCAATTACATAGCAATCAATAGCCTGAACTTTGGAGTCAGATGTAATTCACAGCTCTCCTATTTACTAGCTGTGTGTTCTTGGGCAAGCCACTTAGCCTTTCCAAGTCAAGTTTAATTTTCTGTAATGATAATGTTATTAGTTAATATAAGGATTAAATGAGATAATATATGTAACAAAGTATGTGGTATGTAGTAAGCACTGAATTGTAGCTATGATTATTATAAATTATTCAGTGTGATTCAAATTTATAAGGGCCTTGAAATTCCAAAAACAAAAGAGACAAAGTATATGAATGGTGTTTTTAACTGGGAATCTGCACGTGCCCTCACCAACACATGTAAAAAAAATCCATGTCAAATTCTTCGTTCTCCAAGAAGTCATTCCTGGATTCCTACCTGACCCAACCAGAACCTCCCCTGATCTCTTGCAACCCTCTGTAAGCAGTGTTTATTTCTCTACTTTAGCAGTTTCTCATAATGAAACTACTTACTAAAGCTTTGTGTTTTTTTCTTATGTCTTCAACTAAACTGTAAGCTTTTTGAAGGCTTTTAACTTTATAATCATTTTTAACCCCCAAATATTCTAATACTAAATACATATTGAAGAAAAATGTACTAAATTGAATTTAAATGTAGATGCATTTAAATGATGACTTTTCACTCCTATTTTCTGAAGTATTTGCATTTTATATTATACTGAAATTTTTTAACAGGACATGGATTATGTTCTATTGTACATCTATTTTGAAATCACAGTGAGGAAAGCTATGTGAATTTTAGAGCAGCTGGTTTGTTTCTAGGTAGCACATTCATTCTGCAAACAGCTCAATATGAATACCAAATTTAAACCTCATCTTAAGTCCATGTTATGACTGATGACACTGTTGGATATGGAATCTTAAAATGATTTTAGATACATTAGCATACCCAGGTTGACTTAGGGGTTAATCAGTGAAAGCCAAGTATTATTGTTATACATAACATCTGCATTTAGATGCATCCAAGTGTGTATATTATTACTTTTTTTTCCCATGGAGGAACTTTACTATATTGTGCCTCATCACTAGTATGAAATCAGGTTTACATTGTATGTAGAGATGCAGAACAAAGAAATCATGACACACAGGAAAAAATCTTTTTTAACTATCACTATACAATTATAGATTCTATATATAATGTTTTGTAGTGATTGACATCCAAATTACTTCTTTTTAGTATTGTTGAGTGATGGTGTCTTCCTTCGATATATTTTTCTTTTTTTCATTTCATTTAAATTTCAAATTCATAGACACAACGAATAATTAAATTCTGATTAAAATAACCTTGTGCTGATATTTTTGATGAAGAGGAGCTAGAAAGTGATGCATTTGATTTCACTTCCAGCTGTTAGATTGTCATATCATACAAACAATGAAATTTTTACTGAGGATCTGAAGATAGCATTAAGTCTTATAGATTGGATATTCCAAACATCAGATCTGAATGTCTGCCTTTCAATATATGAGACATAAACCTTGAAATTTATTCACTATTACATCCTGACATGCTCTTCTTAAACATTGGAACATAATATTGATTTAAATTTTACCTTAGAATTTCCTTCCTTATTCTATTTAATTTTACTTACTATATATTGGAAGTGTTGGAGGAAGTACTAGAAATGGAGAGGCGAACTAGTGATTTGATGGTGGAGTCCTCAGGGAAGTGTGAGTCAGAGAAAGGATGAGAAATTGACATTTGACCAAAACTGGAAATGGTGCACCAGTAATTATCTATTTATTGAGATGACTTTACAGAATATTTGCTTGTTGCTTCATTTATATTCTGCTTTTGTGAAGGATTATCAAATCTTCTTTGAGACTACAGTCACTTAAAAAGGGTTTTCCTAAGCTCACAGTTTACATTAGTTCGTAAATTGTAGCTATAACCAACTTTATTTTAAGTAGTGTGAAAAGATTTAAAGTGATAGTGTAAAGGAATTAATATTTTCTGTTTTCAAAAGATGTCCTAATATCTTAATTAATATTTGAAATATCCAAAATCAAATAAAACTGCACCATAGTAAAATCAATGTGTAAAAACAGCTCGGATTTTTAAGAGCTCTGTGTTTGGCATGTAGCCTACAATTGAGCAAACTGGGATTTTCTTGAATGATGGCAAAGGAAGTGGTTCCTATCTTGCCCCATCTATTCATTCAATCATTTATTTAAAAAACATTCTTTGAATGTTTAAATGAGATACAAAGAAAAATACAAAATTCTGGTCTAAAAATTCATAGTCCCAGAGTGGAGCTTAAGAATGGAGAATTAAAAAGAAATGGACATAAAAGTACAATAAAAGAGAATGATAGAACCTTGTGTATGGTGTTAGAGAAAATAGATAGCAGCCCCTAACTCTGTAGGAGGGGGAGACTAAGGTATCTTCGCACAATACTTGACATTTTATTGTAATGTTTAAAAATGGTAAGTGTTTTCCAGGAGAATCTGTGGGGAAGGACACTTCAGTCACAGGGAACAATATATATATATATGTAAAGGCATGGATGCATTTAAAGCCTTCAGAACTGTATTCGCCTTTGATTTGCCTAGAAGCCCACTTTCTCATTTCAGTACCCATGAGAGTAAATGACAACAGAGGAAACCAGGTCCCAGATTGTGTAATTATTTAGCATTTATTGAACATTATCGTGCTAGATGCCAAACTGAATCTTGTTAGGTCCTTTCTCTACCCGGTGAGTATGGTCTAATTAAAAAGACAACCAAGGCAGGGATTAAAACAGCATCAAATCAATCAGCAGCTCTCTTTTAAGGGCCTACGGCTGTCCATATAGAGATTTATAGATTAACTGTGGCACTTTGAATTGCACTGGGAAGGAAATTGGCAGCAGGTGCAAACTTCATTCAAAGGGTAGATTTATTTTGCTTCAGGCAGCAGAACCCAAAGGTAGGTGGGCTGCCCATTCTAGCCCTTCTGAAATTTTATGGTGGTCCAAGGGTAGCCTCAATTAGGAGACCCATGTGTAATCCAGCTCTTTTCTAAGCTACCAGTAGCAAGCATGAATTTATAAAAACTGTGAAATGTTCTGTGATACTAGATAATAAGGGGAGAATTTTGCACAATTTTGGGTTATTCAGCCAGGAATTTGGAAAATACTATATCCATTTGTGCGGTTCTAGAACCTTGGTGATTGAAATCTTTCTTTCCTCTAAAGGATTATTGGGAATAATCTCTAAGAATGTAGTTTCAGGGTTATAATTAAAGCTATCCTAACTTTGTGCTTATATAGAATGAGACATAAAATGCCATAGCAAAATGATAATTTTTATTTTTTAAAAATAAAACGAAGGACATTTTATTTTAGTAGTTGAAGTAAGTGATTTTAGTCTAATCTTAACTGTATATGCCAAAGACAATTTACAGATATATTACAAGTTACAGATCTATTATGCCAAAGACAAGTTACAGATATATTACCATTATAATGTCTGGAATACAGAGTTCTAATGTAAAATCAAATATTTCATTGCTTTCATGATTTATATCATGTGAAATTAATGGCTCAATCAATGTAATTTATTAAAATGTATGTTTTGTTTTAGGCCTGAATAATATTCATGTAAGAGACTGAGAACTAAGTAGTGCCACTGTAGGGATTTTAGATGGCTGAACTAATTTGTGTGCATTTTCTCACATATTGCATTTCCTCCTCATCTTTATTTTGATGTTAGATTTGTTTGCTTTCTCATGTTCACTGTATTTATTCCTTACATTTACATCTTTGCTGAATGCTGAGCTAGAATTCTGAAGTTACTTGATATTCCTGTGAACTTGGGCAGGCTGCTTAAACACTCTGAGCCACCGTTGAGTCACCTTGAAAATGGTTACCATAATATTGGTTCTGCCTCTCCCACAGGGGTGCTGTAAGGATCAAGTAAAGTAATTCAATGCTTTCCAGAGTTTCAAGTTATAAGCAGTTAGAGCAGATACTATATTGATTACATATTCTAAAGTTTGTATTTGCACATATTACAAAAGCAAGTTTGTCTTTTAATAGATTTGTGCTGCTTTCTTTGCAGGGTGAGGGAACTTACTAAAGAGATCAAAGATTCCCCAGACAGTTTGCATAAGTATCTTTAGGCTTGGAAGTGTGGCTGCAGGTGTTAACGGCAGGCACCTAACTCCTAGAACTTCAGCTTTATTATCCTACAGGTCATGACTTACAAAGCAATACAATTTCACTCCTCCCTGTCATCGTTCACATGCTACAGGGATGAGTTAGGTGACAGATTTATTTCATGAGAGTAACTCCCCAAATGTTAACTGTATACAGCTGACTTTGTAGTCAACTTCTAGAATTAATCCTCATCTTTGCCTCCCCTCTCTATTTCTTGCAACCATTGGTAGGCCTTTTGTCCAAATTATTTTGCATTCAGTGTTTGTGAATGTGTGAACTAGTATGTACATCAAGAGGAGTATATAATTCTTCAAAATCTGAGCTCTTCTGTAATTTATAATTTGTTATGTCTGTGGTTGAAAGAATTTACCATGCAATAACCAAGATTGAAGGTGTAGTTTAAAATATATTAGCTTTGGAAATATAACTTTGAGTAACAAAATTGTATTCCTCATTTCAGAACATGATGAGTGTATCACAAATCAGCACAACTGTGATGAAAATGCTTTATGCTTCAACACTGTTGGAGGACACAACTGTGTTTGCAAGCCGGGATATACAGGGAATGGAACAACATGCAAAGGTAAAAGGTTTAAATGCCAGTGCCTCTTACATTATGTATAATGCAATCCATCTCTACCTTCCTCTACACCTTATCATTACTGTTATGTACATTCCAGGTACTTCCTACAGACATCAAAAGCTTTGGTGTGTGGCTCATAGTCTTTTCCTCAGGTCTTGACATCCTCCTGGGTTACTTCAGTGTTTAAGTGACCAAACCATTCAGCTCCTTTGACCTAATGTTCCTTGACCTTAGCCACAGTGGTTTTCATCTCTGTTCCTTTCTAGCAAACCTACACCCATCACCACATCCTGGGCATTTTTGTGGAGAACTGCTCCATCTTGGAAATCTTAAACTTCAGCATTCTATTGTCTAATCCCAAGTTCCTCTTCTTCCAGTTTGCTCAGTCTGTTCTTTCTACACCTTTTGATCTTTAATTTCGTTGAACCTTCCTTTTCATCCAGTTTAGCACTCTCCCAGCTTCAGATGTTTCTGAGCATGCATATATCATCATAGCTGTTTTCCTGGCAGCGTTGTCAACCTATTTGTTATGCTACCATGTGAATCAACACCATTTTGAGTCAGTAGGACAGTTTTTTTTTTTTTTTTTTTTTGCTCCCTTGTGAGCTGTCGGACGCTACTGTGGAAGATTAACCATGAATATTGATTCTCTACATGTTATAGTTTCCTATTTTAGCTTGTTTGTTAATGCCGATTGATCATTCTTTTAAATGTCCCATTGAAATCAGATTTCTTTTTCCATCAGTAGACAATACAACTGTAGTTCACCACAATCCATTAACTCACCTTTTCCCCCACTGTCCTCTTTCCCTCCTACCTCCTAAGGGAAATAGAAGACCTTTTCGGAAACTCTATAAACTCCCATAATATAACATTTACATCCCTTATAATGTCATATGATTTATCCAATTTAGGCATTTTAAGCTTCAAAACTGCTGATTTCTCAAATATACTGTGTCCTTTATCTCAGAGTTCACTAAAATCAGTTTGCTATGATACCATGTCTATGTGAGGTAGGAAAGAACAAGGAGTAGTTGTTAATGCAGTGTCTTATGAGGATGGGTCTTAAGGCCTGGTCTACAAAAATGCACTGTAGCCAGAGATGGGTGGGCCAGAGGATTACCCTGATTTTCAAACCTCCATGGAAATCATTAGTGTAGGTCATTTTGAAAAAGGCCTAATTATTTGGGGATCCAAAACCCACAAAAATTTGCTTGGAAAAACTAAACAAATCCTAAGAAAAGCTGGACTTTTAGAATGTAAAGTATAGTACAGCAGTTCCCTCTCACCCACAGTTTTGCTTTTGATGGTTTTAGTTACCCATGGTCAAATGCAGTCTGAAAATGTTAAATGGAAAATTCTAGAAATAAACAATTCTTAAGTTTAAAACTGTGCACCATTCTGAGTAGCATGATGAGATCTCTCACTGTCCAGCCTCATGCCGCCTTGGATGTGAATCATCCCTTTGTCCAGTGTGTCCACACTGTCTACAACTAGCCACCATTAGTCACTTAGTAGCCTTCTCGATTATCAAATACACTGTTGAGGCATCACAATGCTTGTATTCACGTAAACCTTATTTTCACTGGGCTTGGTGGCTCACACCTGTAACCCTAGCACTTTGGGGGGCCAAGGCAGGTGGATTGCTTGAGTCTTGAGTTTGAGACCAGATTGGGCAACATCACCACCAAAAAACAAACAAAAACAAAACAAAACAAAAAACGAACACCATGTACAAAACCTAACTCAAAAATGAGTAAAACAAAAACGAGTAATTTTTGTTTTACTGTTAATGGCCCCAAAATGCAACATAATTGACCTATTTTATTATAAATTACTGTTGTTAATCTCTTACTATGCATAACTTATACTTTAAACTTTATCATAGTATGTCTGTATAGGAAAAATATATGTATACATATATATATGCGAAAATAGATTTTGTGCTGTCTGAGGTTTCAGGGATCCACTGGGGATCTTGAAGTGCATTTCCAAGGCATGAGTGGAGACTACAATATAACTAAGTCCTTAGGACTTCCCCCAAATCACCTGAATGTTCTGAGAGTTTGCTTAGGCTTAAGGTTTCATCTAGGAGCCCAAAAGCTTTTCTCTTATTTCTGTTGATTCCAATTCCTATGTAGTATGAAGAATAAAGTTCATAGAATAAAGAACTCTGAAAATTGTGAACAGATGCAGACAGATAATTCTTGTATTTGAAAGAAGGAGAACTAAGATGCAGACAGATAATTCTTCTATTTGAAAGAAGAACTCTCAAGGATCTATAAATTCCTTCTGGAAGTTAGGACTACAGGTTGCCCGAATAAAGACTGTTCAGTTCCTGTATACATCTTTGTTTGGAATGGGAAAAATCTGAGAGATACGTAGATTAAATGTGGGAGCTGAATCATTGAGTTCTGTGCGGTATCAATTGGCTGCAACCTTGCAAATTACTCCAGTGAAAATACGTGCATGGTCTGGCACACACATTCTTTATCACTTATGAGGTTTAAGCTAAAGAAGCCAAATGGACTCTGGGTCCATTTCTTTAACTCATCACTAGAATTTCAGATTTCTACATTTTATTACTCTGAAAAAGTGTATTCTACCTAACTAGAGGAAGCACATGCCAGAAAACTATAGAAAAAACTTTTGCCTTAATGCTGGGAACAAGCTGGTCTAATTCACTCATTATAGACTTTGTCAGGCTGAGGAAGCAGCTGCTGAGCCTTACAGAGCCAAAGAATAAGCCAAAGTGGAAATAAAAGCTTCTAAAGGGGGCTCAGTCTCATCCATCTTGTTTTTCTCTTCTTCTCTTGTTGTACTCACTTGTCTAGCTCTTCTCTCCTTCTTTTATGCACTTCTTCGAAGACAGCACATTTCAAGAGATCACCCTTGCAATGGTACAGACCTTGGCTCCCTTGCAATGGTTCAGCTTCCTACTCACAGAACAACTTGCCTCATTCCCAAAACCACTCTGATAAAACAGGTTATATAGTGTCTTTGCCCTTGATCCTGGATTCTGACCCATCCTTAGCAGAGGAATTTAAGAGTCTCCCTGAAGACCACTCTAATGAATTTTTCTTACTATTGGTTAATTCATTACCAGGACCCGCTTACAAATTTTTGAAGGATGGAGCATTTCCTACTATTTTGGCACGTTGGCTAGTGTGCAAAATGGTCAGAGCCTCATGGGATTCAACCATCTCCTGTTTCATGGTCTCGTTCTTTAGATGGTGGTTTGCTCCATCTAGGATAGCTGCCATTTTCAGGTTTATTTTCAAGGTGGATTGTTACAATGAGAAGAAATCTGAATTTTAATGTACTTCCTATTATGTAAATTTGCTGTTTGTTGTCCAAATAAATTTCAGTATTTTGTTTTAAGGGTGAAATACTTCTTTAACATTGGAAAGAGTACTGTTTTACAAGTTGTGTTGAAGTTTCTTACATGTATGGGAAATATCACATGAAAACAAAATTAAAATAGCTTTTATAATTTCATGTTTACATCTCCAAGGGAATAATGAAAAGCTAGGTTTGGAGTTTATTAAACTACTTACTTCTAAAGTGCTAAAATCATGTGTCTGAATTATTTTAGCGTTTTGCAAAGATGGCTGTAGGAATGGAGGAGCCTGTATTGCCGCTAATGTGTGTGCCTGCCCACAAGGCTTCACTGGACCCAGCTGTGAAACGGGTAAGAATATCATTTCATCTTCTAGAAAATGAATTTTTATGCCAATGCATAAAGTAATCCATGAGGAAAATAATGTTTCAAGTTTCAAGTGGGCTCTCAAAGCGTGGAGCTATTAATAAGGAAGTGATAGGAGGGAGGAGGTGGGAAGTTTCAGTGATGCATTTCGCTGGGCGATTCCCCAAAGTCACTCTAAAAAGGTTTTGCAGCTATTATAACTAGACGCATATTGAACTTTTCAGAAACATGTGGAATTACCCAGGATTTTATGACTTCATAATTCATTTTACTCATTTGGAATCCATTTTTACTGGAATCTATATGACTATATTAAAGCCTAGATTTCAAGCTTATGGCCAACTCAGTGCCGAGAACACACTATCACCTGCATCCACAATTAGGAATTTTTAATAAATTTTTATCTGGCCCTTCAATAAGTCATTAATAATTATTTATCTGGAAAATAATTAAAGTTTTCTACTCCTCAATTATTTCTCATCCAGATCCATTCTGAACTTACTCTTTCTGATGGACGTGAATATTAAAAACTTTAAAAATTATTTTAAAAACAATATATAGTCTACATATAACTTATAACCCTAAAGTAAAATACTTTGTCCAATGAAAAACACACCCTGGGAATTTAAAAAAATATTTTGAGTATTAAGTCCTAATTAAAATCATACTAGTAGTGGTTTTGGTTGCATTGGGTTCAGTGGGTTCCAATAGCGATGACCTCAGAGAATCAGGTTATTCTTCCTAAAAGAAAGCTTCTGCCACTGGCAATTGACAGTTGTCATCTCATATTGCTTTTCATAAATCTCAATGCAATAGATACAGTACATGCTCTGCCTCTATTCCACTTGCAGAGTCATCTGGTTTAATAAAAACACTGATTTACCGGAATGTGAGACAGAAAATGTTCTGCTCCATTTGGGAAGTGAACATTTTACTGAATAGAATCTGCTACTGTGCACAGAAGCATGCTCACAAAAGGGCTTACATCACTAGATCATCTTTCTATAAGTACTGCTAAGTGGTGTTTTTCAAACTTCAGTGACTGATTTCAAAAGTCTGTGACGGACAAAGCATAGTGTCTATCTTTGATATGTAGGATTCTTTCTTAAGGGAATCATTTCCTAAATCAGAAGCTCCCTAAATTTATTGTGCATGAGAGTCACCTATAGAGATTGATAACTTTTTAGAAATACAGGTTTTTAGTAACTACCATATGATACACTAAATCAAATCAGGCACCTCTACTGCAATAGTCCTCTCATATTTCTATGGCATGCTCTCCACCAGTTTGCCCCTACACGTCAAGGTGCCCTGTGGACCTCCTGCACATCAACACCTCTGGTCACAAGGCTTCCTGAATACAATATTTTTGTGCCGCTTCTGGTACAGAGGCTGGATACAGAAATATTGGCTTTTTCAGGACATTTCAACGGTGTGAGGATAATGGTGTGGAATTTTGAAATAAAAGCTGTCCCAGAAAATCTGGGATGAACAGTGGCTGTTCACAATCCTGCACAGGATTCTTCCACTAGGAAAAAATATCGCAAGATTGTAGAAATCTGGAATGACATAAAATTAATACTGGCAATGTAATATTTAAGACTGGAGTTAAAAATAACCCAAGAGAACATGTAGCTATCTCTATTTCATTATCCTTGAACCTTCAGTCTGTAAGAAGACAATCCCAGACTGATTCTAAATAGCTGTCAGTAGCAGCCAAGGGCTTTGAGAACAGATGTGGACTCAAAATTTAGTTGTACTGTTTATATGTTATGTTGCCTTGGGCAAGTTACTTAACTTCCCTCTGTGTTGTACCCTTTATACATCACCTTACTCTTCGCCATTCTCTTTTAAGGCAGTTATTATCTGTATTTGCATACAGAAATACTGGGTTCAGGGTGTTTAATTTTTTTTTTCCTAGCATCAGAGTTAGAAGCTGATACAAAGGTCATTCTGCTCCCAAATCCAGGCTTTTATCCAGTGCATCCCAGTATGTTTCTTTGGGGGTGTTAAATCCAAAGACCTCAATCTGACCTCATTATCTCCTCCATGATTCATGCCTCACCACTTACCGTCCTCCACCAAAACCTGAATCTTCATTTCTTCCTTCCTTACTAGTTTATTTCAGCGAATAGCCGCCTTATCCAACAAGTCTTCTAAGCCAGTCATCACGGAGCAATTTCCCTCTTGTTCTCTTTCACATCCAGTCAAATCCTTTTGATTCCTTGTCTTTACCAGGGTCCGTTTTTTCTATTCTGGTCAGTGCTACAGTTGTTGGGGACTTTCAGGTTTGTCTCTGGCTAGTCCAGTATCCACAGAATAACAGAGCACAAATCTGATCATGTCACTCCAGACTGAAGAAAAACTTTCGTGTTCCCCGTTGCCCTCAGGATAAAGGCCACATTTTTAACATGATAAATAAGGCCCTTCAGGATTTGGCCCTGCGTATCCACCCAGCTTTACCCTCTTGTCCTTCTGCCATCTCACATCATTCCCACCCCCAGGCAGTGAATCTCATGAGGGTACAGGGTGTATCTTATTTGCTTTTGTATCATCACGAAACAGTATAAGGCCTGCCCCTTAGTAGTTGTTCCATAAATATTTGGTGAATAAATAAATGCACACATGAGTGATCAATTAAATGATGAAGAAAAAGATGGTGTGGCTGTGTCCATATTTGTTGGACTTTTTTGAATGTTAGTTGAAGCTTTCAGAGTTATCTAGTTCTGTACTATCATATGGCAGATATGGCACAGAGATGTGAAGTAGCTTGTATAGGTGTTTCATTGTTGATCCAGATCTGCATTCTAGAACTTGGGTCTTCTGATTTCTAGCCCAGTGTTTCTCTTTTCCTTCCCTCCCCTTTCTCTCACTCCTCCTCTTTCCTTGCTTCCCTCCCTTTCTTCCTCTCTCTCTCTTTCCTGTCCTGCCTTCCTCCCTCCTTCTCTTTCTTCCTTTCTTCCTGCTTTCCTTTTTTTCTTATGCCATGCTTCATCCCAGGAATTCATCATACCATCATCCTTCATCAGGTCTGTGCCTTTTGTTATGCCACCTTCAACTGCCAAGTGACCCTGTTGCCTTTAACAGTGAAGACTGTGGCAGTTTTTCTCTCCAAAGTTAAAGGATGCTTCCAGATTGACAAAATTTCCAAGTATAGGAATGGCCTAAATTTGGCCTGCTGGAGTTGGATGCTGCCTGATAGCTTAGAAAGGAAATCGTTGCGCAGCCCCAGTGGCCATCTGCTGAGCCATCACAGTGGAATCACTGAGGATGAAATCATAGGATTTACTTGCTTTTTGGAATCTTAATGTGTCTTGCACTTACCACCCCTTGTTCCTTTAGTTGAAGTCTCTTCTGAAACACCCTCCCCTCATTTCTGTTTCTGCATCATGTGTATCTTAGTAGGAATGGTTGCATTCATTTACCAGTTCACAAAAGGGCGATGTGTATGATTTTTACGGAGCGAAATTAATTTTTTATGAACTTCTTTTTTAGCCACTGTATAAAATCACCCACATGTACAGCATAACTTCATTTTTAATTAAATATCCTAATATTCCATCAGGTGTTTAACCTGGATTTAGCAGGGTGATTATTTCTTGGGTAACTCAGTAAAATGTATTAGAAAGCCGAAGCTATGTGCCAAGGTTTACAGCTTTATCACTGCCATATTGTATTTATTACACAATTGCTAAACCTCAGCAAACATGTGTCTGATGATCTAATTAATATGCAAAGCTGTCTTATTATACTAAAAGCAAATCTTTCAGTAATGATTTAAAGCATAACTCTAAAAGATTTGACAGTCCCCTACAAGCAATTGCTGACTTAAATCAAATTAAAATATTTATAACTGGGAAAAAGTTGGTAACAAATGGCAAAGCTGAAAAAAAATTACTGCAGTATCAAAGAAGAGATCAGACATTTTGATGATAAACACTTTTTTTTCTTTGCAAATAATGGATTTCTTAGCCACATATCAAACCATAGGATGAGATTTTAATTATTTTAGTGAGTTGTTAAATGAATATAAGTTTAAGTTGCACCCCTAAGTGTTTTTGTAGCTTTTTAATATGTGTTGTTTCAAAATGACAAAAATGAAGCATGAGGCCTACACGAGTGTTACTTTACTTCAAAAGTAACTTCAAATGGATTGAGGTTGGTTGATTTTTTTAAAGGTTATTTTATTACTGTTATAGTATAGATAATATAAATTATTTTTGTTAGAAAAAAGTTATCTTGCTAGTTATATCCAAAGTTAGCATTTTTTATTAATGTCAAACTATTACATTTCCTAGTATGGCTGAATTAGCACATTTTTCATCATAAAAGGTATATGTTGATTTCATTAATATTTGTTTTTTTGAGGCATATTTTTTCCAGAAATATGTATAAAAGTATATCATTTTTACATAGGAAGTCAAAAAATTCAGAAGCAAGAGAAAATTCTCAGAACAGTTGGGACATGGCATACCTTTTCTTACACATGACTCACAGTGGAAATACATTACCAAAATATATATCTTTATGTGAGAAAAGAGGAGAAATTGAGAAGAAAATCTGAGACAATCTGATAAAAAATAATTTAAAAAGAAAGAAAAACTGTAGATACATCTGCTTTACCAATAAGAATTTTTTAGTTTTATTTTGAATTTATTCTGCTCTATCTGAACAAATGCAGATTTCATGTACACAAATCATTAAATATACTTTATTGTAATAAAGAGAATTTGGAATTATGGAAGCTTTGCTTCTAGTTCTTTACTGTCTTATTAAATTCAGTTTTCTGAATCTTAATTTTACAAGGGAAGATCTGCAAAGTAGCTCACTGGGTAGCTTTTGCAAAGTGGGCACATACTCATGGAGGGTTCTGTTGATCTGCCTAAGGGATCTACACTCGTGTTCACTAGACACATCTGATCTTGAAACTGTCTCCAGTGGTAAAAGTGATTCAATTACATTTGATAAATGAATGTGTTTTAATGAACTTTGTATGAATTAGGGGTGTAGATACCAATGATTCTTTTTCTGTTATAAAATGAACAGATAAAACACAGACAAAAAGCACTCTCACCAAAGGCTTTTTGACCGTACCCTGCTTGAGTTGGCTTAGATACTTAAGACGTAACTTCTCTTTATGTTGGTGATCCTTAATCTGTTTTAAATAAGATTTTAATTGCTTAATGTTATGCCAAACCCCAGTTCTCCTTGAAGAATTTAACATAGTGGTCAAGAACACAAAAATTGAAGTCAGAGAAACATTGGCCTGAGAACTAGTTCTATTACCAACCAGCTACGTGACCCTTTTCATGTTATTTCATTTTTTTCTATGCCTTAATTTGTGCATGTAGAAAATAAAGATGATAGTAATATCTATCTCATGGGTTTGTTCTAGAGATTAAATGAAGTAAGGCACATAGCACCATGTTGAAGACTTGGTAAGCACTCAATAAATGACAACTGATATGATGATTTTGTAAATGTTAAGTTGAACTGTAAATAAACTTTTATAGACAGAACTGTTTGAGACTCTTTGACATCCTTGAGTTAGCTGGAGATGCCCTGAGATGTTATAAGAGAAAAGTTAAGAGCAATAAATGATTCTAGTTTTCTTGATTCATTCATAAACCAGTTTTAAGTGTAATTTTACTGTACTTTAGTGGTTTAAAATGTTTAATTTAGTGATTTGCATTCTGTACATTTGCTTAAAATTGCTTTATTTTTGTCCTAATGCAAACTTTAAAAATTAATCTTTTATGAAAATATAAATATTTGTATTATTCAAAAAGTAGTCAAAAGTTCTTAGTGCTAAATCTCAAAGTCATTCTTCCAAGTCCTTCAGGTTAATTGGAAAAAATCTAACTCACTCTATGTATCAGTCATGTATAATAGATAACAACTATGACGGGGAAATTTTTCAAACTCTTTTGTTGTAAGGCCTACCTAATTAACACTGGAAATGAGGACACATCATGGAGAAAATGTAAGAGGAAAAAAAATAGCTTTCAAGCTGTTAGAGAGCAGGTCTCCAAGAAAAAGACAAAAGCCAAGTGCAATTAGTTGGGAATTTGGAAAAGATCTCCAGTTTTATTTTTAAAATATTATTTTTTTAATAGATCATTTTTGTATATTAACTTGTATTGAGCCTTTGAATTCCCAGGATCCCTATTCCCTCTTATTTTTTTATTTGAAGCTGTCCAAATGGAGTCAATTTTAAGATAGTTGTTTAACTTTGTTTTAAAATTAATTAATTGAATATTAATATTTTGAATAAACATTATATACACACTGTATAAAATTTAAAAGTACAAAGAACATATAATGAAAAGTAAATTTCCTTTATAGCCATTTCCCTACCATTGCTTTTTCCCTTAACAAAATATCCTGGAAATCATACCATAGATAAGTCCTTGTTACACAGAGTAGTTCAAATAGGAAAGCTGAGGCTTTCTGCCATTCAAATAGTAGACTTTTAATTTGTAAAAGTCTGGGTGTCAATAGGAATACATGTCTTAGGGCCAAGATCTTTCTCTTTTTTGGGGGTACCCCCATATGTTGGCTGAGAATGTTCTGCAATTTTCTCATTCATAAATTCTGATTTTTTATATAGATAAGCTGATGAACTTCTATTGATCAGAAGTATAATCGGGGGAGGCATAAACTTAATATGCTGGAGAAACGTTGTTGACTGCAACATTTTATTTATACTGAAATTGTTTTTGTTTTTTGCATTCTATTCCTCCCTTATTTGTTTCATTTCTTTTTTCTAGAAGGATATATTTTAGTACTCTCTTAGAGCAGTTCTATTAGTGGCCAACTCTTGGGTATAGAATTCTAGGTTTTCCGGCCGGGCGCTGTGGTTCACACCTGTAATCCCAGCACTTTGGGAGGCGGAGGCGGGCGGATCACAAGGTCAGGAGATCCAGACCATCCTGGCTAACACGGTGAAATCCCGTCTGTACTAAAAATACAACAAATTAGCCGGGCGTAGTGGCGGGCGCCTGTAGTCCCAGCTACTCAGGAGGCTGAGGCCGGAGAATGGCGTGAACCCGGGAGGCGGGGCTTGCAGTGAGCAGAGATCGCGCCACTGCACTCCAGCCAGGGCGACAGAGCGAGACTCCATCTCAAAAAAAAAAAAGGAATTCTAGGTTTTCCCTAAGCACCATGAAGGCAGTATTCCATTGTTTTTGGGGGGCCTCTGAGGTTTCTGTTCAGAAGTCTGCTTTCAATTCAATTGTAATTCATTTTAAAACATAGTCTCTTTCTAATTACTTTTAAGGTTCCCTTTTCTTTGGAGTATGTGGTTTCAAAGCATTGTGCCTGGGTATGAATTTATTAATATTTTTATTTACCTTGCTAGGGACTCCTTTAGATGACTGAATCTGAAGAGTTACCTGTTTCATCAGTTTTGGAATCCACTCAATCTTTATCCCTTCGAATATTGCTTCTTTCTCCTTCTCTTTATTCTCTCCTTCTGGATATATGTTGGCCCTTGTCTTTTCTATAATTCTTCACTTTCTTTTATACTTTTCATCTCTTTATCTCTCAGTGTTGTGCCTTTGATAATTTTTTCAAACCTATCCACCAGTGTACAGATGAATTTATCAGCTTTGTCAGATCCATTATTTAGTTTATGTTAGTTTTTAAATTTTAATAACCTTTTAATTTCTAGGAGTTCTCTTTTTCATATCTTTTGGTTCTTTTTTCCTTAGTTCTTATTTTTGTCTTGTGGTTTTGATTCCTTCTTTTATGTCTTTAACAATTTTAAACATACTTATATTGTATTATAAAATTTACAGCATTGCTCTATTGCCTGAAGTTCGAGGGGATCTAAATCTATCTTTTATTGTGTTTGCTGACTTTTGCCCCATGATTGTTTCCTCATGTGTTT
The DNA here is from genome assembly GCF_028885625.2 of Pongo pygmaeus. Taxonomy (NCBI): domain Eukaryota; kingdom Metazoa; phylum Chordata; class Mammalia; order Primates; family Hominidae; genus Pongo; species Pongo pygmaeus. The sequence goes on along the minus strand of NC_072383.2, from coordinate 42,115,054 downwards.
TGGGCTTTTGGTGTCTGACCTTATTATCTTCACTGAAGCTTTACCTGTGAAGTCTGAGGTCTTTTCCCTCCAGGGAAAACTTGCATTTGTTTCCGCAGGTGTACCAGGGGTATTACAATGCATAATTTGCATTAATGTTTTTGCCAAGTGGTGTGCCACACAGATTATATAAATTTTTAACTTCAAAATTCTGTAAGAGCAAACATTTTTTTTTTCTCCCCACTCAAGCATAGGTAGAAATAATGTCTCCTCCTAATCCCTTGTGCTGGTGGATTTTTTATCTGTGAGTGCGTGAGTGTGTGTGTGTGTGTGTGTGTGTGTGTGTGTGTATTTCTATCTTACTCTTAAACTGATGGGCAGGCCTTCCAAGGATTCTGCTTATGCTGGAGTCTTCAGCCTCCTATAAGACCAGGTTCACACTGTTGTCAGTCACTTGGCCCATGAATCCATATCTGATGTTTGGCTTCTTATGCCACATAGGAATTTTCATTTTTTCAATGAGGTCAGTTATGAGTTTAATATTATATTTTTAAGCCATGTGTATGTAGAAAGATTTTCAGGTTATGCGGGTCTCAGTATTGCTGGAATAAGAAAGAAAATCACCTGTTTTAAACATAAGTATGATTTCACTGATGCTCAGTGAATGACTCCTGAGAGTGATGAACTTTGGCCATTCAGAAATCTGCAGACTGTGAGGTGAAACTTATGATGAGAGAATGTAATGAGGAGGAACATAGGAAAAAACAATAACGATATGAAGTTTATGAGGTATACTAGGAATGGAGCTGGGGGATGTGGCTGTTTTTTTCTTTCCTAAATTTCTAATGCTCCCAAACAGAGTCTGTACTTCTTCCCAAAGGGTTCTCATTTATGGTTAGTGTCTATTGCTTTCTGTCATGGAAACTTTCTGGAAGAAGCCACTAGGACTTAGGTACAAAAAAAAAAAAAGCTTATAGTAGTCAGCCCTATCCATCTAATAGATAACTCTCCCTTAAAAACTCACTGTTTTTTTTTGAGAGAATAAATTATATTCCAGGTTAATTTTTTTAGACTTACAGTAAAATGTGGTGCACAAGGATCAAGTTAAATAGCAAATAACGGGTTTTGGGCCAAGTTAAAGAAGAACAACCAAATTTGTGAATGATAGTTTTGAGAGGGTAGCTTGTATGACAAAAGACAGGATCAAGATTCAGAGCTATTCAAATTGTAGGAACAATGGGATCAAATAACATTATGACACTTGACAAACAATTAAAAGCATCTCCTGCATTTGTCCTGCTTTCAGCCCTCAATATTTCTAGATCCTTAATTCTGATCTCTTCCATCTTTGGCCCACACTCATTGTGTTCTTTGCCCCTTTCCTTTAGTTTTCTTTTCTTTAGGAGTCTGTCTTTCCTCCCTTACCCTTTTCCTCATTCCCTCCCACTGGAGTATGAGTTCCATGGAAAGCAGAGATGGAACCTATGATTTTGTGTTTTTCACAGGGCTTGACATCATGCTTTGCATATAGTAGGCAGTCCATGAATATTAATAAAATATAAATACATTTTTATATAATATAAATATATTATATTTATATTATAATATTATATTAAATATATTATATTATATTTATATATATTTTTATATAATATATATTATATATATTATATAATATATAATTTATATATATAATTATATATATATATATTATATTAAATAAATAAAATATAAATACATTCTTGCATTTAGGTTAGAAAAACCAGTTGTGCAACATAGAGGGAACTAACTTTAACAGTTTTTATGCTTAGTTGGCTACTGATTCCAAGTTAAGTATGAGCCAAAACTATAATGTGCTGGCTTTAAAAGAAAATGCAAACTTAACCTATAATTAAAAGAAACAGGATCTATAAAACAAAACTCTCCTTAAATTCTACATTACTTATTTTATAATGGCATATTGTATTTACTTTGGGCCAATAGTTTTAAGAGGCTATCAGCAAATGGGAGCATGACTGAGGAAAAGTTTTCCAGGAAATGAAAGTCCTGGCAGATATAAGAGGGTAGTTGAATAAATCTTCATCAGGAATATTTTTTTAAAAAATAAGAAAAATGAAAGGTGCTATAAAAGCTATCCTTAAATACATGAAGACCTAAACTAGTGTGTGGATTTGGGATTAGATTCATCTTTGTTGCTCCAGAGAGCAAAACTAGTAAATTTACCAGGAGGCAGGTTTGGACTCCAAATAAGAAATTTACTAATCACAAGAACCATAGGCAAAAGGGATAGATCACCTTGCATGTTCAATCAGAGTCTAGATAACAAAATGCTAAGGACACTTAAGATTTCCACACTCTGGGACAAGATGGCTTTGGCTTATTGGGATTATCTAAAATTCTTCTTGCTATAGTTGTTCATAACAGTAGCTGCTTCAAACTGCATGTCTAAGGGCATTTAGTATAATAATAAACAAGCAGTGTAGCATGATGGTTAAGAGTTACAAGTAGGCTTGGAGGATGGCTCTCTGGCTATAAATCTAGGCTCTGCGAATGACTTCTCTATGTGGAATAGGCCAATTTACTTAATATTTATGTGCCTCAATTTCCTTGTTTTAAAATGGAGTGATGATAATAATACCTATTTTAGGCAGGATGTGATGTGGCTTATGCCTGTAATCCCAGCACTTTGAGGCAGATGGTGGAGGATCACTTGAGGCCAGGAATTCAAGAACAGCCTGGACAACATAGCAAGTCCCTTTCTCCAAAAAATAATAGTAGTTTAAAGAAGAAAAAAAAAACCTATTTCATGACATTGTTGAGAGAATTATATTAGTTAATATGGTAAACCAAGCAATGGCTCAGTAAATGTTAGAGCTATTATCATGACCTTACTCCAATCCCTACAATAACCTTCTGAAGTGGTTATTATTACTAGATGAGGAAAGTGAGGTTGAAAAAGGTTAAGTAATTTGCTCTGGTCTGTACAGCCAGTAAAATGGAATAGAAAAGAATAATTTCTAGGATTGTCATATTAAAATTTTCCACGCTCTTTCTGTTCTGATATTTGGCCTCCCACTGCACCATAGGATGCTAAAATGACTGAAATAGCAGTAAACTTTGTGGAATATAGGTGCCAAATTATCCACATTAAAGATTTCTTAAGTTCTTGTGTGTGAACATCACAACATGACGTGTATGAAGATGCAGAAAGTAAAATGCAGTTCTTTTCTCTTGGGGCTTTATACCTCTGACTGTCAAAATGCACAGAGAGCATTTTATCTCAATGACAGAGAAACAGATGGGTAAAAAAATAATACTAATACCTTTTAAGTGACTGCTAACTACAAATCTTGTCGGGTATGGTAACCCCAGAAGAAATTGCTCTTAAGAAGAATGAATTCTGGAGCTATAATCCCAATAGTTGTAAGGTTTTACAAGGGAAGGTTTTATGATAAACTTCTACTGGTGGGAACCTTAGGAGGCAAACAAACAGCTGATTAAATGTGTGAAAAGTATACTTTCAAGTGTTAGAGTTTCCATTGCCGATTTTTTGAATATTCATGTCTTAAGATAATTAGACGGCTGAATAAGAGTGAACTTGAACCTTTAGGTTAATCAAAAGTCTTAAAAAACAAGTTAAAGGGGCCGGGCGTGGTGGCTCACGCCTGTAATCCCAGCACTTTGGGAGGCCAAGGCGGGCGGATCATGAGGTCAGGAGATTGAGACCATCCTGGCTAACATGGTGAAACCCCATCTCTACTAAAAATACAAAAAAAAAAAAAAAAAATTAGCCGGGTGTGATGATGGGCGCCTGTAGTCCCAGCTACTCGGGAGGCTGAGGCAGGAGAATGGCATGAAGCCATGAGGCGGAGCTTGCAGTGAGCCAAGTTCACGCCACTGCTCTCCAGCCTGGCCAACAAAACAAAAAACAGGTTAAAAGTAACTCTTATATTCTTAGCTTTTTAAGATATATAACTCCTTCTTCTCCTTCTTAAATGAGGTGTGTTTTCATTTGCCTTAGCAGCTTTTAAAATATAAATTACTCTTTCACTCATGGATGTTTTTTCTTCACATTTTAAAAGGGACAACTCCAGCCTTAAAATTAACCTTGACTTTGTCCTTTTAATATAAAGCCAAGCATATTTACTAGTTGTTATCATTTTCTTTAAAAATGTTTAATTCGAGGAAAAGAAAATTAGTTGACTACAGTTGCTTGTGTTTCTTTTTGCTTGAAAATCCATCAATCTAACGGATTGTGTAAGCATGACAATTTATTATTCATTATGATCTTTTTGGTTTCGGCCATTTACAACAAAAATAAATTAATTAAAACACAGATACCTCTAAACATTACTGAGTGGGCAAGAATCAAGAGTAAGTTACACATTACAGGATGCCAAAACTTTTACTCAGTGAATAATGAGAAGGGGGACTCTGTGTATAAATCATAAAACTTAATTACAAACCAGAAGGTACTGAATCTCTTTTACACTGGTAACTTTGTACCTTACACTAACTGTAAGGTATGTAAGTATAAGTGCAATATTTAGTAAGTGTCTAAAATACATTAGATTAGAATAAATAAACTAATTTTAGATAATGTAGAAGCAGAATGGGGAGATTTGTTAGATTTGTTAATAAATATTTACACTATATTTTCTGAGACCAGATCTTTATCTTCAAGGACTTTATATTCTTGACAGGCAAATAGGAGGGAGAAATTTGTCTATAAGCAGTATTCTATACTTGTTATAGTCATTTAATTTAGACTTCTCCCTTCCACTGGAATGACTCTCTTGGAAATCAGATATAACTTCTTAATCACTATCTCCATAATGCTCACATTTCTTGACCTTTCTGCAGCATTTGATATTAAGAATCAAAAGTTTTATGGCAACCCCCTTTTTCTCTGGTTTTCTTGACATGATATTTCCTCCAGACTAAAGTATTGCAACAATTTTATGTGGTAGGTATTTTGCTCACATAGGTGTTTTCACCCACTTTTTTATTCTATATTTGTAATCAGTATTTCTTATGTACATATATATATAATACATATTTAAAATTATACTTAAAGTTCTGGGATACATGTACAGAAGGTGCAGGTTTGTTACATAGGTACACACATGCCGTGGTGGTTTGCTGCACCCATCAACCCATCATCTACATTAGGTATTTCTCCTAATGCTACCCCTCTCCTATCCCGCCACCCCCAACAGGACCCGGTGTGTGATGTTCCCCTCCCTGTGACCATGCATTCTCATTGTTCAACTCCCACTTATGAGTGAGAACGTGCGGTGTTTGGTTTTCTGTTCCTGTGTTAGTTTGCTGAGAATGATGGTTTCCAGCTTCATCCATGTCCCTGCAAAGGATATGAACTCATCCTTTTTTATGGCTTCACAGTATTCCATGGTGTATATGTGCCACATTTTCTTTATCCAGTCTATCATTGATGGGCATTTGGGTTGGTTCCAAGACTTTGCTATTGAGCCCGTATAGCCAAGACAATCCTAAGCAAAAAGAACAAAGCTGGAGACACCCATGCTACCTGACTTCAAACTATACTACAAGGCTACAGGAAACAACAGATGCAGGAGAGTGTGTGGAGAAATAGCAACGCTTTTACACTGTTGGTGGGAGTGTAAATTAGTTCAACCATTGTGGAAGACAGTGTGGCCATTCCTCAAAGATCTAGAACCAGAAATACCATTTGACCCAGCAATCCCATTACTGGGTATATACCCAAAGGATTATAAATCATTCTACTATAAAGACACATGCACATGTATGTTTATGTCACCCACTTTTTTAAAGAAAAGATAGAGTAAGTAAATTGCCAAAGGTGACATAGCTATTAAATTGACAAGCCTGAAGTTACACACAGGACTATGTAAATGTAAAGCCCCTAATAAAACACTGCACTACAGCTCCAAAATGGCAGTTCTCACACCCATGAGCTTTTACTGTTATTCCTCTCCCTCCTGCCTGACTGCCTTTATTTGCATTTTTTTCTTCTGTTGCTGCTTATCTCCTAAATGTGGAAGTTTTACAAGATTATACACGTAATCATCTCCTTTCTTTCTTATTACCATCTCCTTTGTGGATCTCAGTCACTTTCAATTCTTCAAAAGGAGTTATTCTAACAACAGTTGCTGGAGAGGATGTGGAGAAATAGGAACACTTTTACACTGTTGGTGGGACTGTAAACTAGTTCAACCCTTGTGGAAGTCAGTGTGGCGATTCCTCAGGGATCTAGAACTAGAAATTCCATTTGACCCAGCCATCCCATTACTGGGTATATACCCAAAGGACTATAAATCATGCTGCTATAAAGACACATGCACACGTATGTTTATTGCGGCATTATTCACAATAGCAAAGACTTGGAACCAACCCAAATGTCCAACAATGATAGACTGGATTAAGAAAATGTGGCACATATACACCATGGAATACTATGCAGCCATAAAAAATGATGAGTTCATGTCCTTTGTAGGGACATGGATGAAATTGGAAATCATCATTCTCAGTAAACTATCACAAGGACAAAAAACCAAACACCACATGTTCTCACTCATAGGTGGGGATTGAACAATGAGAACACATGGACACAGGAAGGGGAACATCACACTCTGGGGACTGTTGTGGGGTGGGAGTAGGGGGGAGGGATAGCATTGGGAGATATACCTAATGCTAGATGACGAGTTAGTGGGTGCAGCGCACCAGCATGGCACATGTATACATATGTAACTAACCTGCACATTGCACACATGTACCATAAAACCTAAAGTATAATAATAATTAAAAAAAAGGAGTTATTCTATCTCAACACCTCTCCTAAGCTTAACTCCTACTCCCAAGGGGCTACATTGTGTTTCCACTTGGACATTTAGCACTATGCAGTGACTTGCTTTCCTTGGGTTATATAGATCATGAATGCTTTTCTTTTTTATACTGGAATCACCTATGCCTGACAGACTCATCTCCCTTCATTTCCTTCATTCCCCTCAAAGCAACACCCATACAAACAGTTTGTAGCAGAGTATTCCTAATTTTGAGGCAAATGGAAGAGGACCAAAGAGGAACAAAACAAATGTCAAAAAGCCAAAATGAAATAGAGATCTCATTTTTCTAAAAATGCTTTGGCTATTTCTTCTCACAGAATAAGAGGTAGATTTTCCATTAAGCTAATGAAGTTTCAGTTTCTGCTCTCTTAATGCAACCAGGCTTCTTTCCAGCCCTTAGAAAGAGCCCTAGCAATGTGCTCACTTGGCCATATATTTTTGTAAAATCTGCAATAGCACATATCTTGGTAATATTTTTTTCCTGAGGGGCCCTCAAAATAAATAGGCTTCTGTCCCCAGAGACTGACCCCTGCACAAAGTTCTTTCTTACCAGGTAGGTATTTCTCACCTTACAGCCCTCCATTTTCCCTGGACTGTTTCTCTTTTTATCCTCTCTTGTGGCTCTCAATTTCACATCTTTACGTTTCCTCTCTCTCTCTATCTCCCTGTTGTTCTGTATCTGTCTGTCTACCTAACTATCTAATCTTTTTTCTCTCCACCATGCTCTGGGAAGAGGGAAACAAAGCATCGCCTTCTCTACCCAAAGAAGTAATCAAGATATTTTCCTAAATCAAGACCTTTTCCTTTATTATGACGTATGCCACTGTCCTATTTATGCATTTATTATTTTGACCTGCCTTACTAAATTTCCTGAGATATCAGCTGGTCATTACTGAAAACTTACCATATGCCAAACATTGTGCTAATTGCTTTACATTATTAAATAATTTAAATCATAACAGCAACTTTATGAGGCGGGTATAATTTTTTTGTGATCATTTAAAAACCAATGCTTAGTGAAGTTAAATCATGTATCCAAGGTCACACAACTAGCATTTGGTAGACTCTTGATTTGAATAGTTAAACCTAGCCACAGATGTGTGCTTTTACCCCTTCCCCACTTTGCCATCCAGATACCACTCTTCCGAAAAACTCTCCTTGGTTTGTCTAACAAGAAGTATCCTTGCCTTGCTCTCAACTCCCATGTTTGTATCAATTTTATCCTCTTTCTTCAAATTACCTTGTATTGTTATTAATCTTTAATTTTTAAAATTTTAAGTGGCCCATAATAATAGTGCATATTTATGAAATACAGAGTCATATTTTGATACCTGTATACAACGTTTAATGATGAAATCAGGTGATTAGCATATCCATCACCTCAAATAGTTATCATTTCTTTGTGTTGGGAACATTCAAAATTCTTTCTTCTAGCTATTTGAAAATATACAGTAAATTATTATTAAATATAATCATTCTACAATGCTATAAAAAGCTAGAACTTATTCCTTCTACCTAGCTGTAATTTTGTGTCCTTTAAACAACATCTTTCTATCCCTGCTCCTTTCTGTCTTCTAGTAACCACTGTTCTACTCTCTACTTCTGTGAAATAAACTTTTTTAGGTTCCATGTATGGGTGATAGTATGTGGTATTTCTCTTTCTGCACCTGGCTTATTTCACTTAATATAATGTTCTCCAGGATCATCCATATTGCTGTAAGTGACACAATTTCTTTCTTTCTATGGCTGAGTAGTATTCCATCATGTATATATACCACATTTTCTTCATCTGTTCATCTGTTGTTGGGCACCTAGATTGATTCTATATCTTGACTATTGTGAATAGTGCTGCAGTAAACATGTAGGTGCAGATATCTCTTCAATATTCTGATTTCCTTTCCTTCAGATAAATACCCAGTCATGGGATTGTTGGATCATATGGTAATTCTATTTTTAGTTCTTTGAGGAACTTCCATAATGTTCTCCATAATGGCTGTACTGATTTATATTCCCAACGGCAGTGTATAAGAGTTCCTTTTTGTCCACATCCTTGCCAGCATTTGTTATTTTTTTCTCTTTTTGATAATAGCTGTTCTAACTGTGGTAAGATGATATCTTCTCATGGTTTTGGTTTGCATTTCCCTGATGATTATTGATGTTGAACATTTCTTCATGTATTTATTGGCCATTTGCATGTTCTCTTTTGAGAAATGTCGATCTGGATCCTTTGCCCTTTATTTTTCTTGGAGTATTTGGGTTTTTTTCTGTTGAGTCGAGGTTTTTTTTTGTATATTCTGCATATTAATTCCTTGGATAAATAGTTTGCAAGATTTTTCTTCCATTCTGCAGGTGGTCGCTTCACTCCCTTGATTGTTTCCTTTGCTGTGCAGAAGCTTTTTGGTTTGATCTAATCCCATTTGTCTACTTTTGCTTTTGTTGCCTTTGCTTTTGAGGTCTTACCCATAAAATCTTTGCTTAGACCAATGTCCTGAAGCATTCCCCTATGTTTTCTTCTGTGTTATTAATCTCAAAAGTACAATAACACTATCTTAAACTCATGGAACTTCATACATTGCTTCATGGGAACCAATCCAGTATTTTATGAAATGGTTTTTATGGCAAAAACACAATTTCAGTTATATCTAGATAAACGAAATAACTATTATAAAATTAATAAGAATACTGCTTTAAAAAATCTGTTGAAAAGGTAAGCATTTATTACCTCCAGCAGGATATAACCTGTATGGACTAGATCTCTTAAGGATGAACCTGGGCTGCATTCTGAAAACTATATACCTGTGACATTGACAGGGACTTCAAAATGCAATGTGTCATCTCTCCTAATGGGTGATATTGGCTTTAACAACTGGGAAGCAGCTGTTAGAAGAAAACAGGTGTTCTTAGTTGACAGGGGAAGTAATTATAAGCATTATAATTAATTCAACTATGATAAATATATATATACTATGTATAAAAATATATATGCAAAAATAATATGATATAAAATTCAACTATAAGTAAGCAACTATAAGCATTACAATTAATGACTGAGCTCTCACCTGATTCTGAGAAATTTGCCTACTGGCATATATGCAAAAAATAATAAATCAGTACCTATAAATTGGATTAGGGTGATTATACAGTAAAATAAACTGTAAGTTAGGAGTTGGGTAGGTATCAGTGTGACTCAGTGAAAGGAATGTGACAAGAGGAAGACAGGGATCAGATGGAATGGGCATATGAACAAAGTGAAAATGAAATTGGACACCAGTCATTCAAGTAATAGTGATATGCATTTGATACTTAACTGTATGGTATTTAGTGGGTTGGAAAAAGTAGGTGATATTCAGTGTAAGAATGGATCTGTGCAAAGTTTCTGTTAGGAGAACTTGAACAGGCATTTTGGTGAATAAATTTTGGTTTTCCTTTGTTACAAACAAAGCCAAGATTACTAATTAAGAGCAACCTTAAAGGATGCACTTTTAGCAAGCATCGCTTAAATGTAGTGTCTCTTCTCATGCCTGTAATCCCAGCACTTTGGGAGGCTGAGGTGGGCAGATCACGAGGTCAAGAAATTGAAACCATCCCGGCCAAAATGGTGAAACTGCATCTTTACTAAAAATACAAAAATTAGCTGGAGGTGGTGTGTGCCTGTAGTTCCAGCCACTCGGGAGGCTGAGGCAGGAGAATCATTTGAACCTGGGAGACGGAGGTTGCAGTGAACTGAGATCACACCATTGCACTCCAGCCGGGATGACAGAGCCAGACTCCATCTCAAATAAATAAATAAATAAATAAAAGTAATGTCTCTTTGTGCTTGAAAAGATTGCCTGGAGCAAATTTTTTTCATCACTCTCTTTTAAAATTAATGCCATAAAAGGAGTATTTTGGTGCCTAGCAGTTCTGTTTTTTTTTTTTTTCCACTGGACTGACTGAGAGGAATGAGTGTAAGCTTAAATACAAAGTTAGAACTCAGAAAGAATTTTCAACAGTAGGCAGGCCAACATCATAGTCAAAAATGTGAGCTTTGGAGTCAAGTTGCTGGAGTTCATTCTTGAAGTTCTGCTACTTACAGCCTATGCCATACTGAGAAGTAACTCCAGCTTTCTTAATCTCTATTTCTACCTCTGTGAAAATGAGTAAATGGTACCACTTATGGTGGTAATGAGTATTAAATGAGTTAATTCATGCAAAACACTTAGTAGCCAGTGCCTGGCAGATACTAAGTGCTAAATACATGTGAAATAAAATTATTAAATATAGCTGAATGAAATTATAGACAGAAAGTCTACTAGATGTTACCAAAGGCAAGGGATGGAAGGGAATGGGGAATTATTGCATAATGAATACAGAGTTCCTGTTTAGGGTGATGAAATATTTTGGAAATAGATAATGATAATGGTTACAAAACATTGTGAATATAGTTAATGCCACTGAATTGTACACTTAAATATGGTTAAAATGGAAAATTTTGAATATAGTTAAAATATGGAACATTTTACCATAATAAAAAGAAAGCAAGCATATAAATGATGGTTGTCACTCAGGTTTAGACCTGTTCCACACTCTCTTTCCTTTGATTTTGCCTAATGCCAGGAAACATACATAAGCATACTTTCAGATCTAATACACTGACTACTTCCAGTGCCGTCTCCAGTGTACTGTGGCATGCAAGGGAAGATCCCTGAGACAAATTTTCCTCCACAATGTCCCCTAAGCCAGTGGACGTCATTTTGGCAGTCTGAGGGGCCTCTAGGGTGCATGATCATGAGAGAGGTTTCCTTCAATAGACCCCCACAGCCTTGGCCATGAAGCTTTGGCTTGGAAGGGTGTTCCTGATGTCTCAGGCTGCCTCAGAGAGGAGGCACAAGGCTGTGGCTTTATGAGACAAACTCAGCCATGGTGCTTATCGGTCAGTGCCAGATGTGCCCAGATGTGCTATGTTCCATTTCATTTAGGTCAAGCAATCAAGCACAACGATTCAAAATTGAAACCAACTTTTTTTTTTTTTTTGAGACCGAGTCTTGCTCTGTCACTCAGGCTGGAGTGCAGTGGCCTGATCTCGGCTCACTGCAACCTCCACCTCCCAGGTTCACGCCATTCTCCTGCCTCAGCCTCCCGAGTAGCTGGGACTACAGGCGCCCGCCACCACGCCCGGCTAATTTTTTGTATTTTTAGTAGAGACAGGGTTTCACCATGTTAGCCAGGATGGTCTCGATCTCCTGACCTCATGATCCGCCCACCTCGGCCTCCCAAAGTGCTGGGATTACAGGTGTGAGCCACCGTGCCCAGCCGAAACCAACTTTTATAACATAATTTTCAATCCAAAAATTTTGCTAATTTAGCAATAGATTGGTGACCATCAAGGGGGTTTATTATGAGGTGCACAAAAGCTAAGGAAAGCTCGGCCCAAGCGAGACTTTTTTCCCTGAGATTTCTTCTAACTACTTGGTGGCTTTCAGAAAACCTAGAGTTTTGAAATAAACGTAGCTGTTTACTAAATTGGAATTATTTAAAAATACAATCGTCTATCTATCCATACTTGGAACATATAGTTGGACTATTTGACTCCAGAAGTTCTTTTGGATTCTGTGATTCTATGTATTGTACCCACCAACCCAGCATTATTAGACATTAATAGAAAAGATGCACCATCACAAATCATTCCCTTGGCCAACCTATGAAAATACATATAAAATAATATGTGTTAACAATTTTTTAATGTAATATGTTTCTAATGGATCTAAATGATTAAGTTTGATAGTTATTGTTCATTAGTAATAATCACGTTAATTATTTTTAGTCTTATTCTGAATAGGGACAAATGTATATATAACTTCATATTTAAAATATATACATATATATATATATATATTTTTTTGAGACGGAGTCTTGCTTTGTCGCCCAGGCTGGAGTTCAGTGGCGCGATCTCAGCTGACTGCAACCTCTGTCTCCTGGGTTCACACCATTCTCCTGCCTCAGCCTCCCAAGTAGCTGGGACTACAGGCGTGTGCCACCATGCCCGTCTAATTTTTTGTATTTTTAGTAGAGATGGGGTTTTGTTAGCCAGGATGGTCTCAATCTCCTAACCTCATGATCTGCCCGCCTTGGCCTCCTAAAGTGCTGGGATTACGGGCATGAGCCACTGCGCCTGGCCTATGCTTAAAATATTTAAGTCAATACCTTACTCAACTACTGATGTTAGGTGAGAGATATTAATTTGTATTGCATGTGAGGTCGTTATGTTTGTAGTTATTTCACACATAAGTATTGAGTGCTGACTTTGTGCAGGGCATTGGAAATGTGATGAAGAAAATTGGGCAATATTGTTGCCCTTGTAGAGTCTATTCCAATCTCCTTCAAAAAATAACCCTTATATCTTAATAATTTAAATGCTAATATGCCGTAGAACTAAATGGGAAAAAAACTAACTACTGCAATACATCTATTATTGTACTTGGCACAGCAACTCTGTGAGAAAAAAGTATCTCTGTTTTATAAGAGAGGAAATTGCTTAAGACACTATCAGGTCAAGTTAATAATGTAGAGTGCCTCATTGTAGTTGTTGTTTGGTAAATTCCATATAATTATTTTAGATACCTTAGCAGAAATGTGGGAGAAACTTGAAAATTATATAGGTAGATAGACACTATTATTCTGAGCAGAGGCCTTGAAAATGATAGTTCATTGTTAAAAAAGTTATAGTAATAAAAGAAACTTTAATTTTTTAAGAATTTTAAAGAAAATTTTAAGACTCATGTATTTAATTTTTAAGAAATCATGTATTTATGACATATGTATGACATACATAGGATATATATGATTTTATATGTGTGTGTGTATATACATGAAATATATAAAATCACTCTACAAAGTTCATTGCTTCTACCCCCACTCACTACAATAGTGGTTTTCAATTAGATATATATGATTGTATGTATAAATATATGTATATATCTGTATATACATATACATTAAAACAATAATTAAATAAATTATGATATATTTGCATATACATATAGAATGCTATGTTCTCAAGAATGAGATAGAACTAAATGTATTGACTGAAAGACCTCCATCTTGTAGTAAGTAGTAATAGCAAGTCATAGAACAAATAGGTACAATTTTATTATTTCATTTGAACAGCATATGGGTGTGAATTTTGCATGGGTACATAAATATACTGAAAGAATCTATAAGTTTATACACCAAACAGTTCATAGTGGTTACTTCTAATGCAGTTTTTTTTCTTTTACCTGGAGCCCAATAATTCTTTGTTATGGGTCTGTGCATTGTAGAGTGATTAGCAGCATCCCTCGCCTCCAGCCACCAGATACCAGTAACATTCTCCCTCCCCCATTATGACCACCAAAAATGTCTCCAGACATTGTCATGTGTGCTTATAGATTCTTTCAGTATATTTTATGTACCCATGCAAAATTCACACCCATATGCTGTGCAAATGAAATAATAAAATTGTACCTATCTATGACTGGCTATTACTACTTACTACAAGATGCAGGTCTTTCAATCAATACATTTAGTTCTGTCTCGTTCTTGAGAACATAGCGTTCTACATGTATATGCAAATATATCATAATATATTTAACTCTTGTTTTATTTTTTTTCCTGCATCAGCCTCCTGAGTAGCTGGGATTACAGGCCCCCACCACCACACCCAGCTAATTTTTGTATTTTTAGTAGAGACGGGGTTTCGCCGTGTTGGCCACGGTGGTCTTGAACTCCTGACCTCAGATGATCCGCCCCCCCCTCAGCCTCCCAAAGTTCTGAGATTACAAGTGTGAGCCACTGTGCCCAACCTAACTCTTGTTTTATTAGTGGACATTTCAGTTGTTTTCAATCTTTTACTATTTCAAATGGTTTCAATGCAAATCCTCATATGTACATTTTTTGTGCAAATGTGTAAGCGTTTCTGTAAGACTATTTCCTAGAAGTAAAATTGCAAAGTTAAATTGTATGAACATTAGGTACTGCCAAGCCCTTCATAAAGGATGTATACAAGTTATATTCCAACCAACTGTCTATGAGAATGATAGGAATATTTTCAATTTTTCAAGTATGTTTTAATAAAAATTAATTTAATGAAAGCAAATAAAATTGTGCTTGATTTCAAGACTATTTGGACAAAGTCACAAAGGCATATCAAGCTGGATCAGAGGACATAATAATGGTCATTAGAAAGTACAATGTGATGATCATGGAACTCATTTTGCTCCACAAGCAATAACACTGTGATGACTAACTCCCATGGCAGGTATATCCATTGTCTATATTGTTAGGGAAATTTACCAGAGAGCTAATGGATTCTGGCTGCCTTGTTAACGTGATCCAGTCTGTCATCTGCCTTCACCTAACTGCTTCATAACTGAAGTAACAGCAATTGTCCACAAAATTTATAGCAACATGGATTTTCAGTAAGGCAGAGGAAAAATAAACCTGAAAACAAGTTGCCTACTGAGATAATTAGAAAAGAAACCATGAATAAATGAATTCTAAGAATGAGATGTTTGGGGGCCAGAAATGGAATCAGTAAAACATGAATTAAATAATCTCTTTTCCCTAACCTTGCCAAACAGAACAACTGCATAAATAAGGCTCAGGTATATAATACAGGAATGCCACTTAACCCACTACTTTTCATGTGAAACGGAAAGAGCTGGTTGTAAACCATGACAGATTTGTTGGCACAAAGAGTGTCATGTAACAAGAAGTCTCCAATTGCATGACTGTTTTGTCAACAAATCTTTAAAAAGTCTCCATCAGTTATGTGACATTTCTTGCACACTGCTCTGTCACTTAGCTATTTGTCCCACAGAAAGGCCAGGTTGACCAGTCATCTGTGAATAGCTGCTGGGTTTACAGTGTTAAAAAAGGTAGATACTTCCTCTTCTTTCTGCATCTTAGGAGAGTAAGCGGACATTTAAAATCAATTATGTAATTATTTAACTACCTTAATGATAAGAGTTGAAGGTGCTATGAAAAGATATAGCGGAGTGCCTGACCTAGTCTATGGTGTAGATGAAAAAGGCATTCTTAAAGAAGTGATATTTAAGGCTGGGCACTGTTGCCCATGCCTGTAATCCCAGCACATTTGGAGGCCAAGGTGGGCGGATCGCTTGAGCTCAGGAATTCGAGGCCAGACTGGGCAACATGGCAGAAAACCCACCTCTATGAAAAATACAAAAATTAGCCAGGTGTGGTGGTGCACACTGGTAGTCCCAGCTGTTTGGGAGGCTGAGGTGGGAGGATGGCTTGAGCCTGGGAGGCAGAGATTGCAATGAGCTGAGATTGTGCCACTGCAGTCCAGCCTGGGCAATAGAGCCAGACCCAGTCTCAAATAAATAAATAAATAAATAAATAAATAAATAAATAAATAAATAGAAGTGGTATTTGAGCCATGATGGGGGAACTGTATCACTTGTACCTTTAAACACTTTAAGCACTTTCTATCACACTTAGTGTTCATTTCGTATGTTTCCTAGTGTTGGTTTTGCTAGAATTAAGCTCCTCTGTAGAGTGAAAGTTTCCTAAAGAAATATAATGTCATAAATCTTTGTTCTTTATTAATAATTCACACAGTTCATGACATATGGTAAATGTCTAATTTGTAGTTTCTTTTATTTATTCATTGGTTTCTTCATTTATCAATGTGTAAGATGTGCCCACTACTATCTAAACCCCAAGAAATAGTAGTGACCCAGTTGAAAAGGTCCCTGCTCTCATAAGTTTTACTTTCTGGTGTTGGCAGGGTGTGGTGTCCAGACAACATACATGGAAACAAATAATTTGTAGCATCAAGTACTATAAAGAAAATAAAATAGACTAATGTGACAGAGTGGGAACATTAGTGGTTAGGGAAGCCTTTTTAAAATAAATGGAGTTTGAGCTTTAAATCTTATACCATCAGAATATACCCTCCAACCCTCCTTGTCAACTTTCATTCATTGAAGATTCTGACATGTGGTTGATGACATTCTTCCACCGTACCTTCCTTGGCTCATTCAGTATGCAAGTGGATAACCCGAATGTTTTAGTCTGTTTTGTGTTGCTATAACAGAGTACCACATACTGGGTAATTTTAGTGAAAAGAAATTTCTTACAGTTCTGGAAGCTGGGAAGTCCAAGGTCAAGGGGTCCACATGTGGTAAGGGCCTTCTTGCTATGTGCTTCATCCCATGGCAAAAGTTGGAAGGCCAAGTGAGCACAAGAGCAAGAAGGGGCCAAACTTTCTTTTATACAAGCACACCCTCAGGATAACACACCTACTCCGAGAAAATGACATCAATTCATTCATGAGGGCAGGATCCTCATGACCTAATCACCTGCTATTGGGCCTTATCTCCCAACACTGTTGCATTAGAAATTCAATTTCCAACACATTAACTTTGAGTGACACATTCAAACCACAGCACCAAACAATACTCTGTTTTTCCAGTTCTTTGATCTTCTCACCTCCTTCATTCTACCTTAGTTACTCACACCTATGGTCATAACCTTGACCTTATCCTCACCTATAACTACATCACTCCCTAAATTTCACTTTGAAGCATTCTACCTTTTGGCCACCACTTCCTGTCCTTTCATCTCATATGCCATAGTATCTTCACTTCATTAATTGTTTAACTTTGTTGAATATATTAATTATTTTATCTAAGCACTTTTCTAATACCCAGCTTGATTTCAAGGTTCATCAATAATACCACTTTGATTGGTTAATCATTCTAAACACACCTTTATGAATGCCCTTAACTTTCTTGCTCTTTCTCCAAATATCATATTGCCCAGCAAAAGCCCAGGCCTGGGTCAGATGTAAACCTTGGCTTCCATTCTGCTCCTGAGCAGCTGATTGTGGCTGGAGGAAAAACATACAACTGCACTGACTGGTCACTCTTTAAATTCATGAGCACAAATCTCAAAAGGGCAAGCAGAGCTACCATTCCTTAGAATGTTTTTCTTACTCCAGTCTTCAGAACAACTACTTCATGCCCATTTCTGTCTCATCAAGTTTTAACGGCTTTCTCTGTCAAAGCACCCTCCCCAATCTTTACCCACCCTCCTCCTACTATCGATGGCCTTGTCTCTACCTTCTTTGGGATTTAAATGAAAGGAAGTAATTAGCCTTGAAAAAATGTGGGAAAAGTTAAAGGATACAATTGTAATTCCTTTTCCACATCCCTGCTCAAGAATGCCTGGCATACCATTGTGTCTGCTTAGTGTGAGCTTAAAATGTTTTGTTGACTTGAATTTTTGAAATTAAAGCAATCATCAGATACTTTTTTCTTTTCAATATTTACCATGTTTTAGGCCCTAATTTGATCTTTCTTTTTCCTTTGCCCACAATCAAAACTTGCAATATATTTTTAAGATCTCTATGTTCAAGTTAAGATCATAGTTCAATAATAGCTTTCAATTGATTTTTATTAACTTACTGTAATCCCTCAAGGGGAAAATGGCCTTAAGGCATTTAGGAACCCTACTTTTCACTTCAAAACAAACTGAATTTTTTCAAGAATGTATTTTTTTTTCTTTTAACCAATGTATATAAAGACAAGTAGTTAAAATGAGCCACTTAATGGTTTTATACATAATATTTTTAAGCGTTAAAAGTTACTTTATAGCTAAAAATCATTCCTTTCAGGAATTCCTGTGAAGGAATTTCTACTTCAATCTGTAGGTTGATTGTTGGTGTTTAAGCAACTATAAGGAAAGTACTCCAGATATTTAGAAGAGTGTTTTATAATAAGATCTTTAACAGATAACTTCTCAGTTATGAATTGAGTTATAACCCTTCATTAGTTTTTTCCGCCTTCTATTTGTCAAGTGGGCAGTGTAGATTGTAAAAGATTTTTAAAAATCTTTTTTCTTTTAAATTAAGTATCTTTAAGATGTAGAGCTCTGACTACTTTTCCTATAATTAAAACTTACATACACAAAAGTAGCTGTCCAATTAGTGGCACATTGGTAAGTAAAAACTGATGGCTTCAAGTATAGACTTTAAAACTACTAGAAAGTTTTATTTATTCACTGAAAGGCCTGAAATTATATGCATGTGGAAATCACCTAAAATAGATATGGAATCACTTTCATAAGTGACTGAATCATTTAGGAAGTGGAAATGTAAATTGTCCCATGCAAATATTAAATTTTTAAAAAAGTTTGTCTCAAAATGAGGTTAACATGTAAATGTTTTACTTTATTGACTATTTTGCCATCATATTATTTTCTATACTGATTTTAAAATATTGCAATAATTTAAATTCAAACTGAAGCTCTATATCCTTCCAATAGCATTTGAGAAATAGGCATTTGTTATATAAAATGAGCTGAAATGTACAGCTAACAAATAATAAAATACCCTGAGGCTTCCTTTCAGTGATTTTTGGAACTTAAAGCCATTTTCCAGAAATTCAGCAAATGCATGCATTATGAGTTTTTTGTTTGTTTGTTTGTTTGTTTGAGACAGAGTCTCTCTCTGTCACCCAGGCTAGAGTGCAGTGGTGTGATTTTGGCTCACTGCAACCTCTGCCTCCTGGGTTCTAGCGATTCTCCTGCCTCAGCCTCCCGAGTAGCTGGGATTACAGGTGCCCACCTCCACACTAATTTTTTGTATTTTTAGTAGAAATGGGGTTTCTCCATGTTGCCCAGGCTGGTTTCGAACTCCCGAGCTCAGGCAATCTGCCCACCTCGGCCTCCCAAAGTGCTGAGATTACAGGCATAAACCACCGGACCCAGCTGGAATGACATCTGTCCTACTTCTGAGCACTTACTTTGTGTCACTTCTGTGATGCTTTTCTGTGAGAGCTCACAGATCTGAGACAAGGCAGTGAGGGTAGCAGGCTGCTCCTTACTGCCAACTTAATCTCAACGGACACCATTTTTTCCCTTGAATCAATGTGAATCTTCCACATAACTATCCCCTATTCTGATGAACCCATAATAGAAAAATGACATTACACAGTTAAGAACGTTATACCAGAGTAGGAGTCTCTACTACAAGTTAATCTTAAAATGAAGTGGATACAAAGTCCAATCAAGTAGACTTTTGGAGAGATTTTCTCTCTAAACACATACCATTGCAGCACATTTTAAAAAACAGTTTAATCATCCCAAGAAAAATTCTGAAACACTTATTTTTTGCTTTCAGAAAGCTTTCTGGCTAGTTAAATAATGTATATAAATAACCCATAAAATAATTTGTTATGAATATTTGAATATGGTTTAACAGTTTCATAGAGCTACAGAATATATTATGTCATTTGATGCACTCTCTCAGAAAGCCATTGAAATATGTATGACAGATATTCCACATCTTAGAGATGAGGTAATTGAGGTAATAAAGGCATTAACAGATTTTTTTTTCTAGTTTCACACAACCAGAAGGTGTCAGAACAAGGAATTAAAGTCTCATATTCTAATGCCAAATGTGTCTTTAAAAATAACTGACCCTATTGATTTAATACAGTGAGAAAACAGGTGTTTCTTGGTATTAAAACTAAAGTCATATTTAGTAGGCATTCTTCTATTTTAAGGCGACAGTAGTAAATAATCTGTTTTATGTGGTAAGCCATACAAAAAGCTGGGAATATAAATTTTAGAGTCAACATCTTACAGGACCTATCAGAATATGGTTCCACTCAAAATCAGTCTACTTCCACTGTCTCGAAGGTTCTTGATGGACAGATGTAAGGCCAAGGTGCTAACAAGTGTTACACTTGTTTCAGAACAAAATCGTTATCTATATGCCTTTTAGCACAGCAAACTAGGGTCTAAGTATTTGTCCATGCCTTTGAACAGATTCAAAACCGATTTAGGGGGAAAATAATCTGATCTCACCTATAATTAGCCCCCGGTATACCTGCAAGAGTATGTTACTTCTGTGAGCTAATCCAAACTTCTGATTTTTTACAAAAACATGTAGACGTGGTTGCTCATGTGTTGAATCTAAAGTGATACATGCTATCCTAATAAACAAATCAAAATGACAACAATTCAGGGACAAATCAGAAAATTAAAATTGGGAGTAACTTTGATCTAGCACCTACCAAAATCTGGCTTAAAATCTCTGATGTTTTTAGAGAGTAAAAATGAAAAGGACATGTCAAAATCCATTCCTCTGGGTTCTCTGAGCTCCAAACCTGAATTGAATAAAGTAATGCAAAACAAACAAACAAAAGAATGCTCCTGAGAAATGCCTTTGAGAAAGTTGTGATTGAATCTAAGAGAGGCAGAGAAAGTAGGCTTTTGAAGGCTTTTTCTGTTTCTTTGCAAAACAGTAATAAAATATTGACCATCACCTTAAGACATTTCCCCTATAAACTACTCTTAAAATTCAAACCATGGAATAAGTCTGTTTCTTCAAGAAAACCTGTATGCACCATTTTGTTGGATGTTAAAAACTCTTCAAATTTTTCTTTTTGACTTTGTTGCTGGGTGGAACTCTTGCCCAGTCCCTGGCACACATTACTCTCTCCTGGAGTTTTTTGTTGCCACAAAAAAAGGCTATATTTGCAAGGTATAGATTTGAGGAGTATGCAAAGTATAGATTTTAATTAAAGATACACATCTCTAACCAAGGCCTAGAAGGAAGACTGTGGAAGAGCCGTCATACAATTTTATTGTGATACTCTTATTGCTTTCAAGGCATTTTCCTATTTCTCTTAACTCTATTTTCATAGCCTTAGGCCTTTTTTTTCTATCTTGATCAATTACTTTACTTTCAATTTCTTTTCAGAATTGAAGTTTTCTATCGTTTTACTTACACTTGAAGTACTCTGTGATGGGATGAGGGGTTTTTTGTTTCTATATATTTAAGTATATGTTTCATTTGTATGTATTTAACATTTAGGTATGCTGTATTTTAAAGATCTTATTATGTTTAAGATGTTTACAAAATGGAAAGTGTAGCTCCTTGAAGAAAGTTAGTAAAGAAAAAAATAATTGTTAAAACACAGAAGTAGAGGGACTAAGAACAGACTCAAACAGAATCAGAGAGAAATTGAGTTAAAACAACCATTTACTTCAATAGATACTTACTGAACTATATTTAAGGGATAATGTTTGGTACTACAGAGTATTCAAAGGTAAGTACAGGCCAGCTCTTACCTCTAAAGAATTTAAATTTCAGTAGAAGGAATTGAAAATACACAAATTACTATAGCATGTGAGGACTTCAAAAGGTTCAAAGGATAGAAATTACCTCCACTTGGTGTGATCTAGGCAGAATTCAAAAATGCAAGTTAGAATTGATCGGGCCACATGTTAAGAGTCAGGGCAATTACTATTATATAAATGCGACGATCAAGGTCTGCTAGTTCCGTTGGAACTAGTTTTAAGAGAAGGCAGGCTCGGCCGGGTGCGGTGGCTCATGCCTGTAATCCCAGCACTTTGGGAGGCTGAGGCGAGCGGATCAGGAGGTCAGGAGATCCAGACCATCCTGGCTAACACGGTGAAACCCCGTCTCTACTAAAAAAATACAAAAAATTAGCCGGGCATGGTGGTGGACACCTGTAGTCCCAGCTACTCGGGAGGCTGAGGCAGGAGAATGGCGTGAACCCGGGAGGCGGAGCTTGCAGTGAGCCGAGATCATCGTACCACTGCACTCCAGCCTGGGTGACAGAGCAAGACTCCATCTCAAAAAAAAAAAAAAAAAGAGAGAAGGTAGGCTCTAGGGGTAAATCATAAGAAAGATGTCTCCCCAGGAATGAGATGGTAATAATGATGATGTTGATGGGGATAGTGATCATGATAATTATTCAACACAAGCCTGCTTATTAAGACAGGCACTGGGAAGACCCTGTGATTTAATCATGGAAAAGACTCACCACTTGCCCTCAAGGAGCTCATGGTTTAGTGAGGAAAGAGACCTAATCAAAGGATCCCACTGATAATTTGCAGATATGACTGCGAAATCCTACAGAGAAGTCAGAGCTGCTGCATTGCACAACTACAAAAGCGGCCATCCACATTGTGCGTGGGGAGTGGAATGGGGGATTTGATCTACTCAGGGATGCCTGAATGCTTTACTAAGGTCATTGGTTTGAATTGAGATCTAAAGGAAGAGGAAGATTTGTTGGTGAAGTAGAGGGGAAGAGTGTTCTCAGAGAAAACAGCATGTGCAAAGAGCCTGTGATGGGGACAGCATGGCACATTTGAGGAACGGAAAGACGACCAGTGTGCCTGGAGCACAGAGGGCAGGAAATCCTGGTATATGATGAGGTTTTACAGGCAGGTAGGGGTCAAACTACGATGGCTTGTAGGTCATTAACAGTTTGGTCTTCACCCTCCAGCCAAAGAGAAGCTAGTCAATATTTTAAGTATGGTCAGATTTGAGTTACTCAAAGATCACTTTGGCATGAATGTGGAGAAGATACTGGAAGAGCATCAAAGTGGGAGTGAGAAGAAAAATCAGAAGGTCTATTCAATGTGAGAGATGACTGGAACTGTGATAATAATGAAGATACATGAAAATGTATTGAACTATAGCTGTATAGCAAACCCTATGCTCAGTGCTTTATATGCATTATCAAAAGCATGCCTGGAAAATAGTGGTGCTCTGTCAAAATAAGTTCGCATTTCCACATCCGCTACAGTTTCACTGCATTAATCAAGCAAAATGCGGTTGCTTTAGAGTCAACTGGACACCCAGAAGGCAAGACCAGAGACTGAGACTTCATCTTATAATATTTTATTATAAATTATTTTGGCTCCATATCTCTCTGATGCTAGGTAGAGGCAGATGTCAGTGCTTTGCAGCAAAGATACAGCAAATCAAGAAGTGTAAATGCTTCCAAGCCTCTGAGAACCAAAGCTGCCAGGAGTTTGTAGAAATATCTGCCTGCACACACCTGATTGAAAAATGAATCCTCAAACTTCAATTATTATATCTATTTACTTGTATCTCTCAAGTTTTAAGTAAGTTAAAAAGGGATTAAGTATACTAGCTAATAGGATGGTGTTCCATCGTGCTAACGAATTTCTATTTATTTTTGAGTCATTCATTTATTAAACAAGTATTTGCTTTACTGACTACTATGTGAAAGGCCCTGTTCTAGACGCTGAGGACAATAGTGAAGAAATAGATGAGAATTCCTGCCCATGTGGAGCTTATGCTGTAAGGGAAGAAAGGCAAACCATACACAAGATGTGTAAGTAAAATACATGTATGTTAGATG
This sequence comes from Pongo pygmaeus, assembly GCF_028885625.2. Classification (NCBI taxonomy): domain Eukaryota; kingdom Metazoa; phylum Chordata; class Mammalia; order Primates; family Hominidae; genus Pongo; species Pongo pygmaeus. The sequence continues at coordinate 42,091,038 of NC_072383.2, read as the reverse complement.
AGACCCATATAGCAAACAGGATGCATTCTATAATTTATACTAAATTAATACTAGAGAATAGTATGAATCCTATAATAAATAGTTTTGTCTTAAAGGGGAAAGTAAAGCAGAGAAACAGGGAATGTCAAGTATACATGCATTTGAGGTTGTGATTTTAGACATCTCAAGAAGGCCTCAATGAGTCAGTAACATCATAAATACCTAACGAAGATAAGAGAGCAAGCCATGCAAATATTTGAGGCCAGAATAATCTTGGCAGAAAGAACATATGTTCCAAATCTCTGAAGCACTAGCAACTCTTAATTCAAATGGTATTTTTGCTTCATGTTGATTTACAAATTTGTAATATTACTATAAATATCATCTTATATTGGCACAAAATAAGACTAAGTGGGTTTCTTTTTTTTTTTTTGCTTTATCACTCCAAACTCCATTTAATGTGGCATACAAGGTGTTTAGTGGGTTTTTTAAAATCACAAATTGTATTATTTTTAAACATTCCTTTAAGTTAAAAAAAGACAAAGATTATTGAAAATATTAAGTGGGTTATAGATATTTTCACTGCATTTTTAAATTTAAGACAATATTAATAAAGTCCTTGATGTCAAAGATGAGCATATTACCCCACCAGATTTTTGTTCATTTTTATTTTATACATTTTCAAATTTTATAAAATTTAAATTCTTTTTGTAATTATAATTTGTACAGATTTTTCAGATGGTGAACATATAATAAAAATAAAACAGAACATAGCCAGGCATTGTGGCCCACACCTGTAATCCCAGCTACTCGGGAGACTGAGGCAGGCGGATCACTTGAGCCCAGGAGGCTGGAGGTTGCAGTGAGCTGAGATCACTTGAACCCAGGAGACAGAGGTTGCAGTGATCTGAGATCACACCACTACACTCCAGCCTGGGCAACAGAATGAGACTCCATCTCAAAAATAAAATAAAATAAAATAAAAAATAACAAACAAGCAAGAACCCGTAATGATATGAAAGAAAACAACTAGGGAGGCTATTGGATTGCATGGTCCAAGAACTCTCTTAGTGGGTAACACCTAATCCAAGACAGGAATGCTCCCAAGATGCCAGCCATGCAAAACTCTGAGTGCAGAGCGTCTCCATGTTGAGCAGTCTCCTAGAAACTGGTATAGTCTCCCTGTGTAGAGTTAAAATCTTTCTGCGTTGTGGGGAATTCTCGTATTAAATACTTCATAAATGTTTCCTCTTGCATTTATTAAGGTCTCTATTTCAGGGACCTCAGTTACCCTTAACTGAATTATTTTTGCCAGTTCTCCATATCTATTAGTTTCATTCTAATTACTTAAATCTTTTCCTTTCCGACCATATATTCTGTGACTATCACAAGTCTTCCTTTTAAGTTGGAAACTTTATTTTAAGAATATATTCTGTTCTTTGCTGTTTCTACTTTGCTTCAGTGAAGATGTTCTGGTCTTCAAATTTATTGCCTTTAGGCCTGTGATTTTGTATTTATTAGTGGGTTTTTTGTTGCTTTTCAAAAATTATCTCATCCCTGAGTCTTCATTATTTAATTGATATCTTCCTATTAAGTGCTTGTGGTACCTTTCTTTCTGTTTTGGAGTTACACTTTCTCCTAGGCTGGATATTTTCTTTCTGTGCTACGATTTTGATTGTCTTCTATTGTTTTCAGTCATCAATTCCATTCATTTTCCTTCTGTTTTACTCACACTTGGGCAGTTTGGTCCAGATTTTCTCTTTGGCTTCTTTCTGCCCTACCTCAAAACTGTTTGTTGTACCCTCCACAGTTGTAGTTTGAAGATGAGGCATTTTGTGTTCTATCCATAATTTCCTACAGCTTGAGAGCCTAATGGGCTGAGAGGAGAGCTCAGCTGATGGAGCGTCTTGTAATATCTGGGCTGTGCTCTCATTTCTAGGATTTCATCAAATGTTTGGTGTGAGAGCTCAATCCACATTATTGGAGAACATTTCCATTCCTGTAGAAGTTCACCTCAGCCTTTGGGTCAGCCCTCTGACTGCACGTTCTCTTCTCTTCCAGTATCAGCCCTGCTGTGCATGCCTCTGTTTCTTCAGCTTTTTCCCTGGTGCTGCTTCTACCACTCCTTAATTAAAAGAGAATTCCCAGTTAGATCTCTTGACAAATCTGGCAGTATGGCTGATAAATTTCAGAATCTGTGTAGTCTCCAGTGTGACTTCTTAGCCATGTCACATGTCTTCAAGTTGCTGAGGAAACTTAGGTTTCTTTCTTTAAGCCATTGCATCATACTCATTTAGTTGATGGTGGTGATTTTGATGTTTTTGCTAGAACATGTGCTGTTGTTCATTCTACCGTCTAAACTAAATCTCCCATTTTCCTTATATATTTATATTCTCCAGCTTTTTCCATATACCTGTATACAAACATTCAAAATTAAGCAACATTGAAACACTGTTGTCCAGAAAATATGTTAAAATGAGTGAAGATGAAAGCTAAAATAAATTCCTAGTGTGTTTCCTAATTTGCCTAATTAGCTGAGTTTCTGCTCATCACATTTTTTAAGAAAATCAAAATTATTATTATCAAAAAGAGCAGACCAGGCACAGTAGCTCACATTGTAATCCCAGTGCTTTGGGAGACCAAGGTGGGAGGAAAGCTTGAGCCCAGGAGTTCGAGACCAGTCTCGGCAACATAGGGAGATCCCATCACTACAGAAAAAAAAAAATTTTTTTTTAATTAACCGGGCATGGTAGTGCACAGATGTAGTCCCAGCTACTGAAAAGACTGAGGCAGAAGAATCGCTTGGACCCAGGAGGTCAAGGCTGTAATGAGCTGTGATCATACTACTGCAATCCAGCCTGGGCAACAGAGTGAGACCTTGTCTAAAAATAAATAAATAAATAACATTTGAATAATTTAGTCTTAAAAATATGGTTTATAAATAAAATGTAATGATGGGCCGTGGAATAATAGAATTTCTTTCAAAAGAGAGAGAGAGAGAAAGAAAGAAAGAGATTAGGAAGAGTCCTTTTTTTCTTTTTTGAGCTATGCAGATTTTGCTATGATTTCTCTGCTCTCCTCATTTTCTTTTTTGTTTGTTTGCTGATTGTGCTTATTGTATACATGGGTGGCTGTAATCTACATACCCTTAGTATAAAATTCTTGTGGTTAATATTGATCCAGGAGTTCCTACTAAATAAAGTTGAAAACTTAGAAGCTGTTTCAGAACTGAGTCAAGAGAAATGGAGTTCTATAGTCAAATTATTGTGCAGTTTATTTATCTTATCGTCATGGGACCCCAAGAAAAAATGTCTATGTCTAAGGGTAACAACTTCTCCTATTGCACATATGATGCTGAAATGCTTCAAAACTCATTTTGGTGTTTCAATAAAGGTATTTACCAAATATGAAATATCAACATTGGGCATAAAATTAATTCATTCGTTTGATCAATTTATATTGGATGCCTACGATGTGGCAAGAACTCTTCTGAAGACTGGAGACTCCGTAATGAACAAGATAACATCACTTCCCGGACAGAGCTTTACTTTAGAATGAGGTAGATGGACAATAAGCCTGTGAAAAAATAAGTAATTATTTTACTGAATTCTTAATAAGCATTCTCAACTTTCACCATATACCATTTCAACCCAGTCATTGCAGACCTGAGATCTGAGACAGCATATTAGTGCAGGCTAATTGCTGACTCATGCCTGAATTGTGCGCTCTGGGTGACAGAACCATTCACACTCTGCTAAGCTAAGAAGGCACTACTATGCATAAAAACATATAAAGAGGGGAGAATGAAAAGCTGAAACTCTTTAAAGATTGCCCCATTTACTACCCTACCATCTATAGAGAGGAAATGGTTATAAGGGCTGCTTAAAGGCTGACCTCCATGGTGGATTTTCCGCTCACTGCTAAAATGGCTTTTGTTCACACAGCTGTTTTAAGAACACTTCTTTATAAGATTCTACCTGCCTTTTTTCTCTTAGTATATAAAGTATGTGCTGTGCTTCGAGCCTATTAACAAAGCACAGTAGGGTTGTTCTGACCTTGATTCCTTATAGAAGAACCCCAATAGGTTTGTCAGTGCAGCTTCCATAGCCGTCTTGAAATATTAGCTGTCTTTACAAGGCAAGAAAGCAGTACCATACAACATTTTGCTAAATTTGATTTAGACATAATGCATTTCTGTTCAATTCTTCAGACCACATTTACTGGCATTCACTAATTGACACCATATTCATGGCAATAATTTTGACCAAGTCTGAGATGTGGCAAATAAAGCAATTTAAGTTTCAAAGACAAGTTAGCAGAGAGATGAACAGAGTATTATATTTTTTAAAAAGATAACCCTTATAAAAGCCGGAAAATCAGGATATAACTCTTTGAACCAACACCCCAAATTGTAATTATGTTCTATTAATTAGTGTAAAATTTTGAGTTTTAAATTTTAATGGGCATTGACATATTCCATGGCAATGATACTAACAGGAAAATCCAAACAAGTTTTTTTAAAAAAGACTGATGCATACATCCAATTTATCATGCTTAATTAAGTGTACTGAATTATCAGCTTCGATTGTTGCAAGTGTCATCTCCTTTGATGATACTGGCCACGTAATAGGAGACTGTCACAGTCGCATTTGTCTGTGGGTCTGTGATTGATCAATTTTTGACAACAAAGAAATGTTAACAGGGCTACATGGTGGAGCAGTCACTGGAAAAATCCCTCTCACAATGCTTCTGCCTAATTGTGGAGCACCAGCATTGCCACACATGACATAGCAACACGATTAAATTTCCTTTTGCTCACATTTAGTGGGACCTGTGGGGGTGTGCAGAAATCAATGGGGGATCAGGAGCCTGGAAAATTACATACTTGAAGAATTAATGAACTATAATTCCGTATTACATTCTCAATCACATTGTGCTTCCTTTTCATTAATGAAACTAAATTGGTTTTCCATAGACAGGGTACTTTTAAAAAATGCAATCATGCTTTTGCTCAGATAAAAAAAGAAAAAGTTACCTGCTTTTCAGATGAGGCTTGTTGTATCATGAAACATGTCAGTAGGAAATTTATAGAGAAGAACTTATCTGCTGTGTTAACTCAACCTGTTGAAGTGCCTTGAAATTAGCCTTTAAATCCCTGGCTGGAAATTCTAGCTAATTTCCCAGTCCTTATTCTTTTTAAAGAGAAAAATATTTTTGAGTTAGATAGTACTATATAATATAGTGATAATCAAAGACCTCTCAGAATATAATAGATATCTTCTCATAAAAAATTTGATAGATCAAAATGTAGTTAATATTCAAAATGCTTTTAATATCTTAATAAGTATTTCAGTTGCTTCATATTATTTCTGGGACCCAAGGCCTAACAGCATTTGGACATAGTGTTCATGCTTTATAAAATTGAAGTCTACGCTTAACTTTTAAAATCTTTAAAGAGGTCTAAAACAGAGCCATTTATAAACTAAAACTATTTTCACTTATTTGGTAATGATTAGTTTAGCTAAAGGAAATAGTTCATGGTTTATACATTGTTGGTGGAAGAGTAAATTAGTTCAACCATTATGGCAAGCAGTGTGGCAATTCCTGAAAGACCCAAAAACAGAAATAGCATTTGACCCAGCAATCTCATTATTGAGCATATATCCAAAGGGGTGTAAATTGTCCTATCGTAAAGACACCTGCATGCATATGTTCATTGCAGCACTATTTACAATAGTGAAAACATGGAATCAACCTAAATACCCATTAGTGGTAGACTGGATAAGGAAAATGTGGTACATATATATTATGGAACACTATGCTGCCATAAAAAAGAATGAGATCATGTCCTCTGCAGGAATATTGATGGAGCTGGAGGCCATTATCCTTAGCAAACTAATGCAGTAACAGAAAACCAAATACCACATGTTCTCACTTATAAGTGGAAGCTAAATGATGAGAAGACATGGACACATAGAGGAAAACAACAGACACTGGGGCCTATTGGAAGGTGGAAGGTGGGAGTAGGGAGAAGATCAAGAAAAATAACTAGTGAGTACCAGGTTTAATATCTAGGTGATGAAATAATCTGTACAAGAAAATCCCATGACACAAGTTTACCTGTATAACAAACCTGCACATATTCCCCTGAACTTAAAATAAAAGTTTAAAAAAAAGAAAGTAGTTCATCATGCTAGGCATTTTGTACATATTGCTTTCTAATTTAAAAGCCTAACTATATTACAGCATGCTATATATGTATGTGTATATATAAAGCATATATAATGTATATATATAATATGTATGTGCACATATACATACTATATTTCAGAATCACAGATGAGCCTGTGGCAGTCTAATCTCATAAAAGTGAATTCTATCAGGATTCATATGTCAGAAACTATTTCATCAGTTTCTGGTTATGTTATTATTATTATATACATATCCCTTAAATTCTGGCCTTTAAGAATCAGTTTACTTTTCTAAGTTATTACCTTTTAAATATTATAGTGATGATATGATAAACTGTAAAAATATAGAATGTAATACCATTTCTAGATGAGTCAAATTCAAAGGATTTTATGCTTCCACACTCTCACTGTTGTGCTTCATCTTCATGATACCAGATCTAAAATCAAAATTGTCTGAATGTATCTCCAATATGGGAATAGCCTAATTATATAAAAACTAATACAGAGTTTTTGTCATTAAGTAGCCGGAATTTGGAAACACATTACTTAAGGTTGGTTCTCACTATGTGATTTTGTGATTCTTCACTCTCTTTCATGAAATTGTGATACTCTGCTGGGTTTGAACTTTTCCTTTACACAAACTTAGCTACGTTTCCTGCCAACAAACCATTGAGTGTCATTTCTTTTACAATCTTAAATCAAGTCCCTTTTTTTCAACCTTTGTCTCATCCATAAGTCTTTTAATGATTTTAGCCTTGCTAATCAGACCAACTACACTCAACATATTTTTCTGTTTTACTTTTATAAGTATTTAATATTCAAGTCTTCAATTAGTTATTTTTCGATTGGTGTGATTTGATAGGTTGTGTCTATGTATAGTATTTGTGGTTACCTGTATACCCCTTTCAACTTTAAAAATTCCCAAATATAAATATATTTTACCAATATTCCCACTTTCCTTATCAAATGCCTACAGATTGGGGAAAAGTCCTCATCTATAAAGGGAAGGAATATGTACAAGATTATTGTAAGATCATTGTCTGATCAGGGCAATTGTATGCAGCTTAGTTATGCCAGGAAATACATTTCTATACCTAAGGTAATGATAGGAGGTGAATGCCAGGATCTCCATTCTGATTTAGGGTAGCAAATTAAGAAAAAGAAAACTTGAGAACAAATGTAATATGAATAGTGTCATATAATATAATGCCTGCATCCTCTTTATTTTTTCCTCCATATTTCTAGGCTATATTTCAGTACATGCTTAAGTCATCATTCCCTTGTTCCGTTGTTTTGGTCTTTTTTTTAGTACTGTGTCCTCTGTTTTTCCTTTTGTCATTACCATAGGATTACTTAGAGTAATTCCAAATTTACTGTAGCACTGAGGTCATTCAACTCTGATTTCTATTTCAAGAACAACTTTTTTAGGTCTTGATTTTTCAAATCAGAGTCTGACCCTAAACTAGGTTAAGTATATTTATCTCCTTTCTATTTGATCATAGTTTTTATGGGAGAATTCCATTAGCATTACATCTCATTGGCTGAGGTATCTAAAAACCAATAGAAAGATATTAAAATGTATTTTTAAAAGGAAATAGTATTGAGAAATGAGGATGGCGTTACATTTTAAAACTAAAAATGATTTAAGTACTTTTTATCCTGATTCATGAAAACATATAGAGTTTTCATGTTTCACTAAAGGTGTAAAACTTCTATCAGATAAAAATGCACATAGTAGGCTAGATGCGGTGACTCACGCCTGTAATCCCAGCATTTTGGGACGCCGAGGTGGGTGGATCACGAGATCAGGAGTTCGAGACCAGCCTGACCAACATGGTGAAACCCCATCTCTACTGAAAATACAAAAATTAGCCGGGCATGGTGGTGCACGTCTGTAATCCCAGGTACTAAGGAGCCTGAGGCAGGAGAATCGCTTGAACCCAGGAGGCGGATGTTGCAGTGAGCCAAGATCACGCCATTGCACTCCAGCCTGGGTGACAGAGAGAGACTCCAGCTCAAAAAAAAAAAAAAAAAAAAATGCATATAGTAAATAGAGTACTTCATAATTTTCAAAATGCTTTCACAGAAGTACTGTAAAGTAGATATAATTGTTCTTGTTTTGTTCTTGTTTGTTTAGATGATGAAACTCTGTCAGCAAAGTTAGCAAATTTGTCTTAGACCACAGTCATTAAATGGCCAATGCCGAGATTTGAACTCGGATTTTCTGATTACAGCTACAGGTCAGCCCCCAGCTGTAAATATAGGTCAAATTATTGTAGCTCCTATTGCTATTCATAAAACTCTGTGTGTGTGTGTGTGTGTGTGTGTGTGAGTATGTGTAATATCTACTAGTGTAGATGCAAAAAAGCACATATGAACTTTGTGATTAATATCTTGTTTTATTTTCCTGGTTAACTTCATCCATTCCTGATAATATTAACCTACTGTCTATGCCATTTCTTCTCCCTGAGTTTGTCTTCTCTTTATTTAGAGGTATAGGTGAATGCTAATTATATGGTGACTTCTGAGGTTTTCCATTTTCATTTTTAATTTTCTTAAGGGCAAAGACTGCTGTAATCTCTACAATAGGCATCTACTCTCTAAAAATAATTCAGTACACTAAAAAATCTTGGAAATATCTTTTACATCTCCTGATCACTCACTACATCACATTTGCCATTGAGTTATGTAATTTTGAATTACTTTGTAATTCAAACTAGCTTTTGAATCTCTCCAGGAAGTCTTTCCCACTCTTCATCTTGACTGCAACCATTCTTATCATCCCTCATCTGAACTATTGCCAGAGGCTCCTAAATTTTTTTCCCTGTCTTTATTGTCCCTGACTTTGAATTCATTGTCCAAACTGACACTAGAGTAATTGGTTTAAAATTCAGAGGAGACCAATCACTATCCTGCTTCCGGTGATTCCCTATTAGGAGATAATGTCTAAGCTTCTTAGGAATGTGCAATCCTTAAAATCCTGGTCCCTCTTGCCACTCCAGCTTCATCTTCTCTCATTTCCCATTCCTTCCCCACTAGACCGTTCCCTTTCACAATAATCATCATTATAATCTGTAACTGAGAATTGTTGTTGGGCAATGTATTCAGCATTCTATTTGTATTATGATATTTAAGTCTTACAACCCTATGCCCAGAGACATTTAAAATTAGGTTGTTCCAATATCATTCAGTTGGTAAGCGTCAAGGCAGACATTGGAACTCAAGCAGTCTGACTTTAGTACACTCTCTAGACTAAGCATGTGAATTTCATGTCTCCTGGGACTTTGCACTTGCTCTTCCCTCAGTCTAAAAGTGCTCTCCCTCTCACAGATTTTCTAGCAAACTTATGTTCGTCTCTCGAAACTTTTTTTTTTATTTTGACAATCCTGTCACACAAGAGTTACAAGGATAGCAGTCTATAGACCATCCTCCATCAATTCTAAGATGCACGTATTTCACATTTTAACATTCCAAAAATCAGAAAGTGTCTAATGATGATATGTCATTGTTTAATTGGCAGCATTTTTAGTGATACATATAATAATTATTATGTGCAACTTACAATGAGTGAATTAGTAAGATTAGATAAAATATGATCATTGTTAGAGTTGAGCATCAAATTTGATAGGAAGTCTCTTGAAGGCCAAAACTAAAAGGAGGAGAATATGGTTCACAGATCTGAGGAAGAATGTTCTAAGGTAGAACATTCTTGGCTTCTTAGTGCATCAGCTTTCAAACTTTAAGGCACACACAGATCACCTGGGGAGTATGTGAAAAGACAGATTATCAGACTCCATTACCTGGGATTCTGATTTCATATGTCTAGGACAAAGATTAAAAATATCCATTTTTATAAGGCATCCTCAGAGGATTCTGATTCAGGGGGTCCACACTGTAAGAACCACTGCTGTAAGGGATATACAATGCTATTTTCAATGTTTAACTCTCAAGCGGAGCCTCAGAATGTGCATGGGTTGATAGAGGGGATATACCAATAAGGCCCTCATTTCATAGCAAATGCACAGAAATTATAATTGCAGGCTGTCTTTGTGTAGTGTGTAATGAAAGAAAAACTGAGACCATAATCTGAAAATATATCTTAACATGGTTTTAGGAAAACCAAAATAACACAACCTAGATGTAATCCTTGTATCTAAAATAACAAATGAATAGATTCCTAATAAGCTGTATTTCCTTCAGGCAGTCCTCACAGACAATTTTATGCACACACACATATGCATTACGTCTGTGTGTGTGTGTGCTTGTTTTATTAGATGTGAGTCTAATAGGGCACAACTGTATCTTTATGCCCTCAGGGCCTAGCCTAGTGCCTAGCACGCTGCAAATATCCCACAATGTGCTTTCACACACATGATTTCATAGTCAAATGCTACACTTTCTTGAGGATACTATATAAATACTGAGAACTGAAATAGTCAGCCCTGAAAATTATTACAGTATTTATACCATTTCGCTTTCCCTTTGATAATGGCAATTATAACTCATATTCGATATTTCTATTCTGTGTATTTATCCTCAATAAAGAATCTCCTCAAATGTTGCCCCATTACAAAATAAACCATGCATTTTGCTTTCTAGTACTTTCTTCTGTAGGTGCAGTTCACCCAAATATATTAATAGCATTCCTCTACTGACCTGAATTTGTCGTTTAACTCACTAAAAACTGTAGGTAAAATGTTTAGTTTGAACTGGTAAGTCAACTGTCATATCGTTTCATCACTGAAATTATACAGCTGGATAAATATGAAAAGGGAAATGTTCCATATGTTCCATCATATATTATCACAAAGTCATTCATTTAACCATGGAAATGTGTTATCATCCAATTTATGTACTTTTCCAAAATAGTTGCCTTAGGATTATATCAATTTATGCTATATTATCGACCTGCAGTAAACTTATTAAAATAAGATTTCTGATAACCATGGTGGGATATTTTCAGCTGGAAATAATCATAGAATTTTAGGGACCAGAAGCAAACTGGTAATTCTCTACATTTTGTAATATCTGCAGCATTAACCTTTTCTTTCTTCAAACCTATCTGTCAATTTATTTAACAAGTCTAAAATTAGAAAAGGCTATTTCTACTAGAAAGTATCAACGAACTGACAGTTCCATATTTTCAATAAGAATTAATATTTATAATGATGGCCCCAAGGCACTATAAGATTCTTTCAAATCAATAAAGAAAGATTGAGTTATGTTCAACATAGTTTTAAGAGATAATGAGTTTCTTATCTTGTAATTAACAAATGTGTCCTTGGTATATATGATGATCTACTTAATTAGACTCACTCTTTAGCTAAGCAGTGCCACCCTTTCCCCAGAAAACTATGGATGAATGATGACTTACTAGGGTTAGTATACTTGTGCATTTTTAAATAATATACCACTTTTAAAGCAGAGCTTCAAATTCAGGATTTAGAATTTTACTGGTGGCAAAGGCAAGAGAAAAAGAAAAAAAATCACCTATAATTTCTTTCTCCCTTCTGATGTTCCATTCTTTTTTTTTTTTAATTTTTTTTATTATACTTTAAGTTCTGGGATACATGGGCAGAATGTGCAGGTTTGTTACATAGGTATACACGTGCCATGGTGGTTTGCTGCATCAATCAACCCATCATCTACATTAGGTATTTCTCCTAATGCTATCCCTCCCCTATCTCCCAATCCCCATGACAGGCCCCAGTGTGTGATATTCCCCTCCCTGTGTCCATATGTGCTCATTGTTCAACTCCCACTGAGTGAGAACATGTGGTTTTTGGTTTTCTGTTCCTGTGTTAGTTTGCTGAGAATGATGGTTTCCAGCTTTATCCATGTCCCTGCAAAGGACAGGAACTCATCTTTTTTATGGCTGCATAGTATTCAATGGTATATATGTGCCACATTTTCTTTATCCAGTCTATCATTGATGGGCATTTGGGTTGCTTCCAAGTCTTTGCTATTGTGAATAGTGCTGCAATAAACATACGTGTGCACGTGTCTTTATAGTAGAATAATTTATAATCCTTTGGGTATATACCCAGTAATGGGATTGCTGTGTCAAATGGTATTTCTGGTTCTACATCCTTGAGGAATCACCACACTGTCTTCCACAATAGTTGAACTAATTTACACACCCACCAACAGTGTAAAAGCATTTCTGTTTCTCCACATCCTCTCCAGCATCTGTTATTTCCTAACTTTTTAATGATTGCCATTCTAACTGGCATGAAATTGTATCTCATTGTGATTTTGATTTGCATTTCTCTAATGACCAGTGATAATGAGCTTTTTTAAATATGTTTGTTGGTCACACGAATGTCTTCTTTTGAGAAGTGTCTGTTCATATCTTTTGCCCACTTTTTGATGGGGTTGTTTGTTTTTTTCTTGTAAATTTGTTTAAGTTCTTTGTAGATTCTGGATATTAGCCCTTTGTCAAATGGATACATTGCAAAGATTTTCTCCCATTCTGTAGGTTGCCTGTTCACTCTGATGATAGTTTCTTTTGCTGTGCAGAAGCTCTTTTAATTAGATCCCATTTGTCAATGTTGGCTTTTGTTGCCATTACTTTTGGTGTTTTAGTCATGAAATCTTTGCCTATGCCTATGTCCTGAATGTATTGCCTTGGTTTTCTTCTAGGGTTTTTATGGTTTTAGGTCTTACATTTAAGTCTTTAATCCGTCTTGAGTTAATTTTTGTATAAGGTGTAAGGAAGGGGTCCAGTTTCAGTTTTCTGTATATGGCTAGCCAGTTTTCCCAGCACCGTTTATTAAATAGGGAGTCTTTCCACATTGCTTTTGTCAGGTTTTTGTCAGGTTTTTGTCAGGTTTGTCAACAATCAAACGGCTGTAGATATGTGACGTTATTTCTGAGGCCTTTGTTCTGTTCCATTGGTCTATATATCTGTTTTGGTATCAGTCCCATGCTGTGTTGGTTACTGTAGTCTTGCAATGTAGTTTGAGTTCAGGTAGTGTGATGCCTCCAGCTTTGTTCTTTTTGCTGAGGATTGTCTTGGCTATACGGGTTCTTTTTTGGTTCCATATGAAATTTAAAGTGATTTTTTCTAATTCTATGAAGAAAGTCAATGGCAGCTTCATGGGGATAGCATTGAATCTATAAATTACTTTTGGCAGTATGGCCATTTTCACAATATTGATTCTTCCTATCCATGAGCATGGAAGGTTTTTCCATTTGTTTGTGTCCTCTCTTACTTCCTTGAGCAGTGGTTTGTAGTTCTCCTTGAGGAGGTCCTTCACATCCCATGTAAGTTGTATTCCTATGTATTTTATTCTCTTTGTAGCAATTGTTAATGGGAATTCACTCAAGATTTGGCTATCTATTAGTGTATAGGAATGTTTGTGATTTTGGCACATTGATTTTGTATCCTGAGCCTTTGCTGAAGTTGCTTATCAGCTTAAGGAGAGTTGAGGCTGAGACAATGGGGTTTTCTAAATATAAAATCATGTCATCTGCAAACAGAGACAATTTAACTTAACCTCTCTTCCTATTTGAGTACCCTTTATTGCTTTCTGTTGCCTGATTGCCCTGTCCAGAACTTCCAATACTATGTTGAATAGGAATGGTGAGAGAGGGCATTCTTGTCTTGTGCTGGTTTTCAAAGGGAATACTTCCAACATTTCCCATTCATTATGATACTGGCTGTGGGTTTGTCATTAATAGCTCTTATTATTTTGAGATACATTCCATCAATTCCTAGTTTATTGAGTGTATTTAGCATGAAGCGGTGCTGAATTTTATTGAAGGCCTTTTCTGCATCTATTGAGATAATCATGTGGTTTTGGTCATTGCTTCTGTTTTTGTGTTGGATTATGTTTATTGATTTGCATATGTTGAACCAGTCTTGCATCCCAGGGATGAAGCCGACTTGATCGTGGTGGATAAGCTTTTTGATGTGCTGCTGGATTTGGTTTGCCAGTGTTTTATTGAGGATTTTTGCATCCAGGTTCACTGGGGATATTGGCCTGAAATTTTCTTTTTTTGTTGTGCGTCTGCCATGTTTTGATATCAGGATGATGCTGGCCTCATAAAATGACTTAGGGAGGAGTCCCTCTTTTCCTATTGTTTGGTTAGTTTCAGAAGGAATGATACCAGCTCCTCTTTATACCTCTGGTAGAATTCGGCTGTAAATTCATCTGGTCCTGGGCTTTTCTTTGGTTGGTACGCTATTAATTACTACATCAATTTCAGACCTTGTTATTGGTCTTTTCAGGGATTCAACTTCTTCCTGGTTTAGCCTTGGGAGGGTGTATGTTTCCCGGAATTTATCCATTTCTTCTAGATTTTCTAGTTTATTTGCATAGAGTTGTTTATAGTATTCTCTGATGGGTAGTTTGTATTTCTGTGGGATCAGTGGTGGTATCACCTTTATCATTTTTTTAATTGTGTCTATTTCACTCTTCTCTCTTTTCTTCTTTATTAGTCTGGCTAGCAGTCTATCTATTTTGTTGATCTTTTCAAAAAACCAGCTCCTGGATTCATTCATTTTTTGAAAGGTTTTTAATGTCTCTATCTCCCTCTGTTCTGCTCTGATCTTAATTATTTCTTGTCTTCTGCTAGCTTTTGAATTTGTTTGCTCTTGCTTCTTTAGTTCTTTTAATTGTAATGTTAGGGTGTTAATTTTAGGTCTGTACTGCTTTCTCCTGTGGACATTTAGTGCTATAAATTTCCGTCTAAACAATGCTTTAGCTGTGTCCCAGAGATTCTGGTATGATATGACTTTGTTCTCATTGGTTTCAAATAACTTCTTTATTTCTGCCTTAATTTCATTATTTACCCAGTAGTCACTCTGGAGTACATTGTTCAGTTTCCATGTAGTTGTGTGGTTTTGAGTGAGTTTTTTAATCCTAAGTTCTAATGTAATTGCACTGTGGTCTGAGAGACTCTTTGTTATGATTTCCATTTTTTTGCATTTGCTGAGGAGTGTTTTACTTGCAGTTATGTGGTCAATTTTAGAATAAGTGTGATGTGGTGATGAGAAGAATGTATATTCTGTTGATTTGAGGTGGACAGTTCTGTAGATGTCTATTAAGTCCACTTGGTCCAGAGCTGAGTTCAAGTCCTGAATATCCTTGTGAATTTTCTGTCTCATTGATCTGTCTAATATTGACAGTGAGGTGTTAAAGTCTCCCACCATTATTGTGTGGGAGTCTAAGTCTCTTTGTAAGTCTCTAAGGACTTGCTGTATGAATCTGGGTGCTCCTGTATTGGGTACATATATATTTAGGATAGGTAGCTCTTCTTGTTGCATTCATCCCTTTACCATTATGTAATGCTCTTCTGTGTCTTTTTTGTCCTTTGTTGGTTTAAAGTCTGTTTTATCAGAGATTAGGATTGCAACCCCTGATGTTTTTGTCTTTCCATTTGTTTGGTAAATATTCCTCCATCCCTTTATGTTGAGCCTATATGTGTCTTTGCACGTGAGATGGGTCTCCTGAATACAGCACACCGATGGGTCTTTACTCTTTATCCAATTTGCTAGTCTGTGTCTTTTAATTGGGGCATTTAACCTATTTACATTTAAGGTTAATATTGTTATGTGTGAATTTGATGCTGTCATTATGATGTTAGCTGGTTATTTTGCCCATTAGTTGATGCAGTTTCTTCATAGTGTCAATGGTCTTTACAATTTGGTATGTTTTTGCAGTGGCTGGTACTAGTTTTTCCTTTCCATGTTTACTGCTTCCTGCAGGAGCTCTTGTAAGGCATGCCTGGCAGTGACAAAATCTCTCAGCATTTGCTTGTCTGTAAAGGATTTTATTTCTCCTTCGCTCATGAAGCTTAGTTTGGCTAGATATGAAATTCTGGCTTTGTTTACACCATGATGGGAAAACCGTCTACTCAAGCCTCAGTAATGGTGGACACACCTATCCCTACCAAGCTCGAGCTTCCCAGGTCAACTTCAGACTGCTGTGCTGGCAGCAAGATTTTCAAGACAGTGGATCTTAGCTTGCTGGGCTCCATGGGAGTGGGATCCTCTGAGCTAGACTGTTTGGCTCCCTGGCTTCAGCCCCTTTTCCAAGGGGGTGAATGGTTCTGTCTCACTGGTGTTCCAGGAGCCACTGGGGTATGAAAAAAACCTCCTGCAGCTAGCTCAGTGTCTGCCCAAATGACTGCCCAGTTTTGTGCTTGAAACCCAGGGCCCTTGTGTCATAGGCACCTGAGGAATCTCCTGGTCCCTGGGTTGCTAAGACCACGGGAAAAGCATAGTATCTGGGCTAGAGTGCACCATTCCTCATGGCACAGTCCCTCACAGCTTCCCTTAGGGAGGGGAGGGAGTTCCCTGACCCCTTGCACTTCCCAGGTGAGGTGACGCACCTCCCCCACTCCCGCCACCAGCCCCGGCTTTGGCTCACCCTCACTGGGCTGCACCCACTGTCTAACCAGTCCCAATAACATGAGCCAGGTACCTCAGTTGGAAATGCAGAAATCACCCACCTTCCACGTTTATCTCTCTGGGAGCTGCAGACCAGAGCTGTTCCTATTTGGCCATCTTGCCAGCCCCTGATGTTCCATTCTTTACCTTCTATCTTGTTTTGTCTTGAACATCAGAGAAGAACTAATTAATTTGGATTAGAGCTCAATTGATTATCCATTTTGTATTTTGTACCATCCAGTCTTTCCCCTTTTACTGGTCCCATTTCCTCAACCTATAAACATATTGAAGTTTCATTACCTTAAATAATTCCTTAAATCCTTGCTTTTGTTTTCTTCTCAAAATACCAATGTTGCCCTCTCCTTTCCTTCATAGGCAAACTTTTTTGAAATGAAATCTATATTTCCTGTCTCTATTTTCTTAATGTTCCATTCACTTTTTAGCTTATTTCAATTTGTACTCCCCCATGTCCCATGTGAATTGCTATATCCAGTGTCCTCTCTTCCATTTTCATTTGACTGAACCATTTTGAACTGTGGACAGTTCTCTTTGTTGAAATCCTTTTTCTACTTTTACTGCTCGGGGTGCCCTTTCTTGGATCTCTTCTTCCTTTGGTTCCTCTTTTTCAGTCTCGTTTTCTATCGTGAATACTCCCCTTTACAATTCCATCCTCTCATTTATTTCCATGGCTTCATTTTTGCAGTACATATCAAACAATACCAAATTTGCACTTGGTTCTCAATCTCTCTTGAACCCCATACCTGTGTTTTCAATAGCCAATTCGACATATTTACCCAGATTTCCCACAAACACTAAAAGCTCAACATGGTCTAAAGTGATCTTCCATGATTTATTCTCCCTTACCTTCAGTTGAAGTGACAATATGTCAGTTAGTCACCAAGTCTTGTAGATTCCACCTCTTCAGTACCTCTGCATTGATCCTCTCGGCAATGATCATCATTATCTTTATTTGTCCTCTTCAGTGTTTTTCCTTTCTCTAATATAGCTCTCTTTCTGCCACCTCCCCTTCAACTTTACCTCCAAATCCTGTTACTGCCCCGTCTCTACCCTTAACTGATAACAGCATTTCAGAGGCTAAGACCAGAAAAAGAATTTTGATGCTTTTTGTTTCTATTTTGCCATAATGTTTTCATAGATAGTGGAAGCAGTGGTCCCTTGATGAAGTACATCAGAATTTGGCAAGTAATCTGTAACTCAAAAGGGGCTGGCAAAATGGTGGGATCCAAAGATAAACTTTCCAAAGCAGAGGTGGGGGGCCCTGGTTCAAGGCTGGGACCAGGACATTTCATGGGAGAACAAGAAAGGATGTGTGGAAGTCCATCATCTGCTTCTTTCAGCCATCAGCATGCTGAGAGAGCTTCAGGGGACAACTCATTATTGAACACTCTATACTCAAAAGCTTGTTCATCTCCACATTGCTTTCAGGATAATATCTAAAATTTCAGGTCCAACAAACAAATCCCTTCACCATCTGACCCCAACCTATATATTCAGCCTTGTCTCTTGCCACCTCCCTTCACAAAAATCTGCACATGCCACACTGAATCACTCACTCTTCTTCCATTATTGTCGTCATCCCATGTCCATGCACAGGCTGTTCCCTTTGTTTGGAATTCCTTTACCAGCTTGTCTATCTAATCATTTTAGAAGTCACTTGCTTTGCATAGCATTTCTGGCAGAGTACAGACCCTGTTATGAATTCTGAAAATTCATTTCTAGTGATTTGTTAACATGTTTATACCCCTGAACTAGCTGCTGGAGAGCTGGATCTTAGCTGGGTTAGTACCTTTAACAAAGCCCCTCACATCCATGGAGGAGGCCCAGCTTGCTATTAAAGTGCCAGTGTCTGTTTCTTTAGATAGAGGAATTGCTCCAGGTTGATTCCCACTTCCTCGGATTTCTCAGCTTAGGTGATCCTATATCTGGCTTCTCACCCTATTTCTAGTACCATTGGACTGATGAGCTACTAAGATTGCCATTTGGGTGCTGGGTTTATTGTTTGTTTCATCCCTGCATGCTGCTCATAGATCTTGATCTCACACACTCCCCCCAACCCCAAGGACAATCTCTGCCTATCCTTTTGTCCCACTTAAGATTTCAAATCAGCCCCTCTGGGTAAGCACCTGCTTTCCTGGAACAGAGACTAGCTCATTTGTTGCTGCATCCACAGTGCCCAACATGGTATTTGGAACTTATTAGACTCTAATAATATTTGTCTGAATGGATTGGATTTTAAAAACCCTGAAGTAAACTGCACAGACCTTATTTTCCCTTGTATCATGCCAGCTATGCTGGATTAGCATCATCAAATTAAAGAGACTGTACCACTTCTCATATGTATTATGCAGGCAAAAGAAGCTCAAGAGCTTACTTTGGTAAGTTATCAATAGTCCAGATTGGTACTTGCTTTCTAACTGCTGTGCTCGATAGAGTGGACCTGAAGGCAGCATGCACCTTGGGTATGTGTGTACCTAAAGCCTGTGAGCCTTCATAGCTTTATTTCCCAGATCTCTGGTGCCTGGTGCCTAGACATCCTCTCTTTAATCAATTTCCCACTGATAAAATAAGGGAAGCAGGGAATGAAAGATGAATATTATGTTATCCATCCCCAGGCAGATTTGCTGCTGGATTTGTCTCCTGCTTAGATGGCCTTTTCAGAAACTCAGTCATGTCAAATCACACAGCAGGAAATCCCAAGGAGCTTTCTGAATTGGGGGATTGAGTTTGCTTTTCTTGGCCTCCTGTCATGCTGGTCTCTGCAACTTTTAATACAGTGGGCCTGAAATTTATCATGGGTTGAAAGGTTATTGTGATTCAATTCTGAGACTCCAGTGACAACTTCTCACTTAGTGGACTTGGCAGCTGATTCCGTTGCTAGCCGTGGGTCTTTGAAGTAGATGATGGTGTCAGTTGGGGTACATGGCTAATGAGCTTTAGGAAAGCCTACTAACACTAATTTTATTCTTCCACTCAATGTTTATTGTCAGCAATATGAAGGTTCAAAGACTCATAAGAAATACTCCCTACTCTAGGAGCATGACCTCAAAAAGAGAGCTGGAGATGGTAAGCCACACACCAAAATAGCTATAAAACCAGTTACTTATTTTAGGAGATGCATAATGAACCTGTAAGCACTGTATTCAGGGGAAAACAGATTCCAACTCAAACTGAGTCTGACCTTCCAGCCCTCACAAGACTTTACTTTCCACAACTAGGTTGATTGATTTCCAAACAGGTTGAGTAGGCTGCTGCTCACAGACCCCTCCACCTGAACCCCGACCAGTTCTGACTTGGGTACTCCAGACCTTCCACTCAGTTATCTTTGCTGTCAGCATCATCTACGAAGAATGACTCCATGACTGACGTGCTGAGTTTAGTTATTATTCAGAGTTGGAGTATATCTTCCTCCGGCACATGGCTTCCCCATTCTAAAAGGAGGCTACCCACTCTGTGTTTCTAAACCTGTGTCTGTGAAATTTCTCTTTATTAATGTGTACTAAACTATTGTGTTCCTGTTAAGTAACTCCCCATTTTAATACCTGAGTTTCCAAACACACACAGTCTTGCTTCACACCAACTCTCCCTCCTCAATTCTCCCACTTCCTGTAACTGAAGGGTAATTCTGGCTCCTTTGGGAAGGACAGTTTGTTACCTTAAGTATCTGGAAGTTCTTTAGTTGTTGACAGTCATACACCAGTAAATCATTAGAGACCAATTTCTGACCATTGTATTGAATATGTACATAAAATTGGAAACACATTTTTATTCCATACGTTTTAATAGCTTTTTAAAAATTGAAATTGACATACAGTAAACCCCACATATTTAAAGTGTAAAGTTTGATAAGTTTTAATATATGTTATACATCCATGGAATCATCATCACAATCAAAATAGCGAACATATCCATTATCGCCAAAATTTTCATGGTATCCCTCTGCAAGACCTCATTCCAACTCCCTCTCCCCTAAGCCTAGACAACCCCTGATTTGCTTTCTGTCACTGTGTGTTACTTTGCATTTCCTAGCATTTATGTACGCATAATCATACAGTATGTACTGTATTGTTTTTCTGTTTTATATTTCATTTATTCTCACCATGATCTCTAATATTAGTGACAGTTATCCAGGCTGGTTAGAGATCCATGTATAAATAGATATCTTAACACACTATGGCTCCATTTGTGGGTCTGCCACCTGTGAACAAGATGGCATCCATTCAGTTTTCAAATGTGCAATTTTTCTAAAATGTCTATAATCAGAAGGCTACGTTATTTTATAGCTCAAGTTTGGAGTCCGTTCTGCAGATTCCTCATAATATAGTAATATGCCAGTAGTGACTACCAGCATAAGGTAGTTTCCTACACACAGTACATGATCTCTGCAATCTGAAGTCTGTCCTGTTTTGCTAGTACTCCTACCATATTAGAGGCTAATTAAGCCCTAAAATATTTGCACTTTACTACATCATATTTGGGTGAAACTAGCGTGTGCAAATAGCTTAAATGCACAGATGTGTGTGTGTGTGTGCATGTGTGTGTGTGTGTAGAATAATGTGTTGATAGAAATGAGCAGTCTCTTTAGTTTGGAACATTTAAATCTTATATTCTCACAATGTCCAATTCATTGTCCTCCATAGCATTACTTTATGATTTACTTTCAAAAACACCCTACTTTTTGTCTCTTTGTCTTGTTGATATATAATAGTTGTGCATATTTGGAGGTACATGTGATTTTCGATACCCGTATACAATGCATACTGATCATATCAGGGTAATTGAAATATCCATCACTTGAAACATATACTATTCTACTCATTTTAAGCATTCATGGTTCATAGTTCACTATATATTTGCCCTTTTTAAAATTTATTGCATTATACTAGGTTATAGAAGTGATTGTTTTGATTCTTCTTTTAAAAAATTTAGGAGAAGAGCACTTTATATATTTGCGAAGGTGGAAATTCTTGGGTATATTTAAGAATGTTGCCTGGCTGTAGATATGAAGCCAAATAGCAGTCTAAAACTAGCAGTTATTCTTTTAGAAATCTACTGTCTTAGGGTCAAAGGTTATATTAGGTCATGAATCAACCTGGGAGATAGAGGTGAAGAGACTTATTTATAGGAAATGTTCACCTTTAACCAACTCTGCAGAGTCCAATTGAAATAGAGAGATAAATAGAGTAGATAATAGAAGCTGACCAAATAAAATCTCAGAGATGAGAGTTCCAAATTATAGGTCATATTTTATGGCACAGTTGGGATCCTTGGCCTATGGAAAAATAAAATTTGAAAGTCACAGCAATAACTTTAAGACATTGAAAGAGAGAGTGCTATTATTAATGTGGGGCTTTGGGATAGTTTCCTCAAAATGTAAACACAAGTAACTGTCTTCTTTTTGTTCTTATAGTCTTAACATCACATACTAAAAATCATTTGGTATGTGCTTTCTTTGTGGAGAATTCTATGTAACGTGGTAAGAGCTGGTAGTAATAATAAAATAAATATTAGTATGTCTTTCTTTTCCCTCTAAAACCTGGAAAAAGAAACAATCTAATATAAAATTTTAGTATAATTATCTTCATTGCAAGAGACCTGTAATTGAAGTTTTCTGTGAAATTCAATAAATACAGTCTATCTGAGTGGGAAGTTTGAACTTATCAGCCAGACAAAAAGAAATGATTATTTTAAAGAAAATATGTGAAGGTTTTTAGCACTTTTAAGGCTTAGAAACCCTTCTAAAAGATGATTATATGACTTTAATTTTAGTATCGTCTTTAAAAATGACAGACTACAAGGACATTATTCATCTCCTCCATAATATTGAAGAATGAAGAGGGAAAGCAATCCAAAGTTACCAATTAAACCTTTGGTTACACTAATCTTTCAGAAAAATTTATGTTTGCTGTACTTGAAAATGTTGTTATATTACATGCAATGAGAAAACTACCTAAATATTCTAATTAAGTGATCTTTTTAAAATTTGCCTTACTTTGCATCCCAGACATCACAGATACCACATTAGCAGTAATATGCCTAGTAGCTGCAATGGAAACTCCCCAAGCTTAGCAGCTAGACCAGTCATTTTTCTGGGACCAGTCTCCCCAAACTATACCTAGGAATGCCTACATATATGACCTGTGTTTCCCTGGGCTCCTTCAGTTTGTGTGTCCAGGAGAATTTCATGTTCTCTGAGGGGATTCTAGTAGGCAATGCTACAAGAGAGTGCTTTATCTTATGAGTAATAAAAGCTTTTGGTTTCATTTGCTTTAGTTATTACTTGGTGGTTTTTTTAAAAAGCCACTGTGGGCTCCTTCAGTCCAAGTTGGGCACTAAGCCCTACCTATGCTACCTTAGAATTGTCTTCCAGATATTTACACAAACCTCACATCATCTCCTCATCAAACCACTTCCTGATTTTTCCAAACACCATTAACCATTATACCCACTCAGAATTCTATGAATTTTCCAGTTTTTGTTGCTATTGCCTGTGTGAACTGAGGGTAGGCACTGAAGAAGGGGGAGAAGGCACTTGGGAGAGGAGAAAGCCATTGAGAGAGGAGAGAGAATGGGAAATAAAAGGAAGCACACATATTAATACATCAAGTTTACTCCTGCTATACAGATCTGTCTCTCTGACTGCTAATGAACTTCATTCATGTATCCTCAAGACCTACTAATTAGCAGATTCTCATGAGTGAATAAATTAATGTAAATGTGAATGCACATGACATATATATTATATATGCATCTGGAAAAATTAACATGTATATTTAAGGGTGAATAAATCAGAAAACAGGGTACACAACGAATGATACCTGGATTTTCTATGCATGGATGCATGAAAGATGTAGATTTTAAATAGTTTACTTAGGATATAGTATTGAATTAGTTAGGGGAATATTTTTAAACCACTTCATTGAGGTATGCTTGATAGGCAAAAGGCTGTACATAATTAATGTCTACATCTTGATGAGTTTAGGGATACATATATAACTGTGAAACTGTCAGTACCATCAACATATTCATCACCTCCCAAAGTTTTCTTTTGCCTCATTACAGTTGTATTGCTTTTTGTACTTGTTTGTTGGTAAGAACCCTTTAACATAAGATCTTCTCTCTAAGATATGAAAGAGAGTATTGTTAGCTGTAGATACTATGCTGTATAGTAGATACCCAGAACTTACTTATCTTGCATAACTAAAACTTTGCACAGTTTAACCATCACCTTCCCCTTTCCCCTTAACCTCAGCTGCTGGAAAATACCATTCTATCTTGCTGCTATGAGTTTGGCTGTTTTAGACTCCACATATAAGTGAGATTATACAGCACTTATCTTTCTGTGTCTGACTTATTTCACCATATGTTATGCCCTCCTGGTCCATCCATGTTGTCACAAATAACAGAATTTTCTTCCTTTTTAAAGCTGTATAGTATTTCATTGTATGTACATACCACAATTTCCTTATCTGTTCATTCACTGGTGGACATTTAAGTTGTCTCCATAACTTGGCTATTTTATTATTTATTTATTTATTTATTTATTTATTTATTTATTTATTTTGAGATGGAGTCTCACTCTGTCGCCCAGGCTGGAGTGCAATGGCATGGTCTCAGCTCTCTGCAACCTCTGCCTCTCGGGTTCAAGCGATTTTCCTGCCTCGGCCTCCTGAAAAATACAAAAAAATAAAAATTAGCCTGGCATGGTGGCATGTGCCTGTAATCCCAGTTTGGCTGTTTTAATAATGCTGCAGTGAACATGAGAGTTCAGATATCTCTTCAAGATCCTGATTTCAAGTTATTTGGATATATATGTAGTCATTGTATTTTTAGTTTTTTATTTTGAGTTGATTTTTAAATTTTAAGTTGATTTGAGTTCTGTATGCTTTAAGATAAGGGCCCAATTTCATTCTTTTGTGTGTGAATATCCAGTTTTCTCCACATCATTTTTGAAGAGACTTTCCTTTCCCCATTGTGTATTCATGGCACTCTTGTTGAAAATTAGTTGACCATGTATGTGTGGGTTTATTTCTGGACTCTCTATTCTGTTCCCTTGGTCTGTGTGTCTGTTTCTATGCCAGTACCATGCTGTTTTGATTGCTATTTTTGTAATAGAATTTGAAATCAGAAAGTGTGATACTTCCAGCTTTGTTCCTCTTATTTAAAACTTCTTTGGCTATCCCGAGTCTTTTGTGGTTCTATATGAATTTCAGAATTTTAAATTTTATTTCTGTGAAAAATGCCATTGGAATTTTGATAGGAATACATTGGCTCTGTAGATTGTTTTGGGTAGCATGGACATTATAACAATGTTAAGCCTTCCAATCCATGAACTTAGGATATCTTTCCGTTTATTTGTGTCTACTTTAATTAATTTCATTATGTTTTATAGTTTTTAGTGTACAAAAAGAATAAAAATATTTTATTCTTTTTGATGCTATTGTAAATGTTATTGTTTTCTTAACTTCTTTTTCAAATAGTTCGCCATTAGTGTATAGAAATGCAACTGATTTTTGTATGCTGATTTTGTACCCTACAACTTTACTGAATTCCTTTACTAGTTCCTAGATAGGGAAGTATTAGCAGCAATAGTAAATAGAGCCAAAATGTATTATGACAAATACAATGGAAGTTTATTTTTCATGTAACTGCCCAAAGTTAAGTGTTTCTGGTTGGCAGACATTTTAGAGTCTCAAACTCCTTCTAATCTCTCTCCCACCCTTCCCCTCTTCCCTATGATCTTGTTAACTCTATCCAACTAGCAGAATAATAAGAGACTGGCAGTGCCACATCTGCTTTCTGAAAACCCTGACTACTCATATTCCACTTTCTGAAACTCAAGTAGTCTAGCTGTGCGCCAACAAGGAAGAGGAAATAGATTTCTGTGAACCATTAGCAATCTCCTCCACAGTTAGTGTACTATAACTATTTTAATTACTTCCAGGAATTTGTCTTATTAACAGGTACTATGACTATTTTCTTCAATATAACATGAAATTAAATATGTGGGTAGAAAAATTTACAGCCAACATAGTAGAATTTATCATTAATTATCCTTGCCTGTCTAATAAGTTTCACTTTCCTAGTTAAGTGAATTTCTTTTGATTTCTGGTCATGGGCGATATTACAGTGGAAAGAATTACAGAGGTTATCTTCATAGTTTAGAAAGAACATTCCACTGGGGAATAAATAAAGGTAATTTAACAGAAAGCCTTTGTTTTATAATCAACTTCCATAGGAAATTAGAAGCATAGAGTGCTTAAATTTATCATTGTGAATTACAACTATATTTATGTATTATGTTTAAAATAGTGCCAATTAAAAGGTGAGACAAATTTAATTTAATATTTTCAACTTATCTTTAAGTCCCAATTTAAATTTCAAACCAGTAATTGTTATTTATTCTGAAAGAAAATATTGCTTATGTGAAAATAAAAGTGACATATGTTGGTATATATCATATTCTTTGAACAACCAAAAAAAAACGGTAGCTTAGCTTTCAGGCCTCTCTCCTTGGTGTTTTATTTTCCTTCTTGTTTTTTTTTGTTCGTTTTTTTTTTTTAGACAGAGTCTCACACTGTCGCCTGGGCTGGTGTGCAGTGGTGCGATGTCAGCTCACTGCAACCTCTGCCTCCCAGGTTCAAGCTATTCTCCTGACTAAGCCTCGCAGGTGGCTAAGATTACAAGCGCCCACTACCATGCCCAGCTAATTTTTTTTTTTTTTTTTTTTTTTTTTTTTTTTTGTAGAGACTGGTTTTCACTATGTTGGCCAGGTGATCCTTCTTGTTTTATACTAGTCACTGTGGGCCAAAATTTTAAAGACTAACACATATGTTATGTTCTTAAATCTACTACATAATGATTTCCTTTGAAGAAATACAATAGCTTAAATTAATGCCCTTTTGATTGCACCAAAAACTCCATATATTAATCCAAATGCATCCCATTCGTGCATCCCAGTCCTATTTGCTGAGGATGACTTTACCAGAGTTCAGCAAATATTTATTGAGGCCTACTGTGCACCAGGCTGTGTTCTAGAAGTGGACGGAATGGATAATGAATAATTATGAAGTTGAATAATGTGAGATTCAGGTCCTCTAAGGGCTCACATTTTGTTTTGGTAAGACTGGCAGGCATTTCGCAGATTGTGATTGGTTCAGTTATAAGTGCAGCAAGAGAACTGGAACCCAGAGAGTTAAGAACAGCAGCCTGGATAAGTAAGACTTGTGAAGAGCCTTGAAAATATACTTTCGATGCCTCAAAAGGAAGGGAATGTGTAGTCCAGAAAGACGAAGTCGTGTTGGCAAAAGCATGGAGGCAGAAGAGTCCAGTTTATGTGCAGGGAAGGGGCAGGCAGAGCACAGAATCTATGGAAGGGGTACAATGGGAGATGAGATGAGATTGCCTTGACCATCTTCTTGAGACATTAATTTATGTAAGGAGTACATGCAAACCACTCTTCTAATTCATTCTGGTTTTATTCATCAACTCTGATATATTTTTTGGTAAATCCTTTTAAATGAAAAAAGCAATGCATATTTAATTTTGGAAAATGTATAAAATGAAAAAGCATATTCAAAATACAATAAAAACTATCTGTAATATTACCAATTAAAGATAACTGTTATCTTATTCATGAGTAAGATACATATTTACATGCTGGAGTAATATTTTATTCATAATTTTGATCCTACCTCGTTTACATGATATTCATCGCAAGCATTTTTCCATGACATTCAGAATTTTCCGAAGCATCATTTAAGAAGCTGTATAGCATTCCATTTTATGCATGTGCTATAATTTATTTAATCACTGTCTCATCACTGTACATTTAGACCATTTCCTGTGCTCTAGCAGCTTAATGCTGAGACAGTGTAGATAAAACTAGACTTTAAAATACTTCATGTTGTTGACTAAAGCACTGAAGCTACTAGAAGGACAAACTTCTTACCAAGCCTTTTTATAATGTTGGAACCTGCCTCTAAGAAGTAGCAGGATGAATATGTTCTGCCCCAAAAACTATAAGTAGCTGTGGCAGCTCTGTTGGTATAGAGATTGTTTTCCTTTTGGGTACCCCATATCATGTCTCCTATTGCCATATAAATCTTTAAAAAAAAAAAAAAGATTTGTGTGTGAATGTGTAGAAACAGTGATTGTAATGGAAATTAGATGCGAAAGATAGACAAAATACCTGTCAGTTAGCAGCCAAACAACTGTCAGTTACCTTCCTTTTCCTATTCCTTTTATTACATTAAATAATCAGAAAAATGCAAACCAAAGGTTTTTTTTAAAGATACATTACTGAAGTACACAATTAAGCTGAGTCTGTAAGATCAAACACTCAGGAGTGAAAACCTTTTCCTTTGATCTCTCATTTGGGGTTGCCTTAGCAATAAAATTGGATTGTACAACTGATCTGATTGATCATGAAAAAATAGGTTGTTAAAGTGAACACAAAATTTAATTAGTCTGGAAAAAGTTTGATTAAGTGACCTCGTATTGACAGAGCCAGACAGTGCCATCAGGTTGTGTGGTTAAGAGGTTTTAAAGCACCATCAAATAGCAAACCTGTCTTTAAGCAACACATAGCCTGTTTCATGTAATTTTAATTGGAAGGAGTTACTGGCTTGCTCAATTGGTATATTTTTCCCTTCAGTTATCTATGTGGGAGAGATGTGATGTTTCCTTACTGGCTAAAAAACTTGTATCAAGCTAAAGGGTGTTTCAGCAGAGATGGAAGTAGTTGTTATAATAAAATGGACTTAAAGTAGACAGTCTGTCAGCCATATGACACTTGCTCAAAGCCAGTAGAAGCCATCCATCAGTGAATTTTCTGGTTAAGACCCACTCAAAGCTATATCCGACAACTTCTCATTCAGATATAAAAAACTGTAGTATTGCATTTCTTTGTTTATTGGCATCAGTGAGCCCATTTCACTCGAAGCAGTATTTCTTGTGATGTAGGTTTGTCAGTTAGCTTGCAAATAAATACAGAATAGCTATTTTTGCTGTCGTCTTACCATTCCTGGAATACCATTCAAAGCTCATTTTTCTGAATAACCAGTAAGTGAGCTCATCAAAATGCATAAAGTCTTTTGCTTCACTATATTAATAATTAGAAAGCTCACAGTAAACTATTATACAAAGACACCGTAACTCTCATATTCTTACTGGATAGTTCAAGAAAATGGGCTCTTTTCTTCTGGAAATAATCTTTAAGTAGATCAAGTATTCAATCTAATCTTTGCTGTTAGAAAATGGCTCTGGGAGGCATAGAAAGTAAGACTTGCCTGGCTCTACCTTGATTAAGAGCAGTCTACTTAATAATGCAGAGCCAATAGGTGCTTCACATTCATATTCTCTATCATATCACCTGATTTTTTTAAAACTCTGCTTTTAAAGTAGATATTTGATCACAATGTAGTAAAAAATAAATGTTTTAAGTAATTTTCTAGCATGTGTAGGAGTAAAGCTGGAAGTTTCTGTTCAGCCATGTTTTACTACAGTGGACTAATTTTCTTTGAACTTTTACTAAACTGAGCTTTAAAGTGAGGTGATGTCTCTTTCGTGAATTCATCTCTTTCTTCATCTGTGGACCTCATAATATTTACCTTGTTATCTGAGTTATTTATGATCATTCTGTATCTTCTTTATAAGACTGTGAACTCTTGAATATATTTCCACAGGGTCTAGCACGTTTTTACATGATAGACATTTAATAAATACTTAAATTAATGAATAAATACTTTTTCTCACTTTGTAGCACCCTTTCTTAAAAGGATTTCCTCCTCTGAACTCGAAACCAAAAAATGACCTGAGGGACTATTTCAAATACTTACGTGAATAAAACTCTTGTAAGTCTTGTATCTCACACATTGGTTATGTTGTGAAAGGAATAGAAACTGCAAAGATTTTTGAAAAGTCTTAAGGAGTTTCCGGAATTCTTTTATTAAATGCTTTGTTCAACTCATTCATGTATCAGACAGAATTTCAATTCTATGTTAAACCAGAAATATTTATTTTAAAATATATATCAAAAGGCTATTGCAAATACTCCTTACCATTGTTGGCAACCCTCTGGTTTTGACATTCTTTTTTTCTTTAGTTCTGTAGTTTGACTTGTGATCTTCTTCCTACCTCCCTACTCACAATCCCTCCTATAGTTCCCTTTCCAGTCCCCTCAGTTTTCTCCAAGGACTGCCCTTACCTCTTTCTTGCCTCTCTGTGATCTCAACTTTAGTACTTTCATCAGATTGGGTCTAATTGTAGTAGCATCTTGCAGTATCAGTTCGGATTAGGTTACCCTCCTGTCTCATTTCCTTTATATCTTCATATCATTCATAGCATACTTCATATCATTACTATGTGAATCACCATCCTATCATATTATTATACTCAACATTTCTAAAATGAGATTCCTAAATGTTTTTAAATATATATTTTATGTGTGTCAAAGAAAAAAGACACATAGTTAAAAGACACCAAACAACAGAGAAGAATTTGGAATGAAAAGAAACAGTCACCTGACTCACTTCCTGTCCACTTTCCAGCACCCTTTCTTAAAAGGAGTTCCTCATCTAAACTCAAAACCAGAAAATTACCTGAGGAACTATACCATTCTTGGTTTAATTGATCAATTTCAGACATTATCAGTAGAATGCTGGGTGTGATAGATGAAGATTTATCTCTCTTATACCATCACCTGTTCATACTCATTTAATTCTAATATAGTTATATCACTAGTTTCAGTTCCTCTATTTGGTTACCTTTTCAGACTTCAGCAATATATTTTCCCACCTTCATTTCTCATTGTATCAACTGCAATGGTTTTTCTTGATTCCTCACTATGAAATGTAAAGATGTTGGTTCTGCTCCTTACCTTCATCTCCCAATATCTTCTTTTTGTATTATGAAGGTTAATATTTAAATATCTCATGCTTTCCCTATGGACTGTATATAAAATTTGAAAATCCATAGTGTTTATATCATTGTGACCAGGTAAATATTGTTTACTAGACAGACAAGTAGTATATTCCTTATTATAGGAATAAGGAGTTTTATACAGAAATTAAGATTGCACAAATGAGGGAGGAGTTGGGAAAGTGAAGATCCTCGAGGTTGCAGCCAGAGGATTTGCAAAACATTCACTCATCACTTCAGACTGATGCACTAGAATTGGTGGAGAAACCAGAGCTCTTAGAATCACTGACACTGATTGCTATGACTTCCCAGGAATAATGGCTTCTGCCTTAGTTCTGTTTGGCAGATTTAGACATTACGCTCATTGTTGAACTCTTAACACAAAGCCATACACAGGGAAAGGGCTTTTGGGAAATGTAGTCTTCAGCCTTAGCAATAGAAAGTTGTTGATAACAGCATATATTCCCTACAGCTTTATCCCAAGACACTTTCCTCCTAAAATTCTCCATGAATGGGAAATAGGATCTGAGCATAAGTATGACACAATCTGACATATACTTTTAAAGGATCATCTGACTGCTATGATTCAGAATGCACTGTAGGAGGGAAAGATAGAATCAGGGAGATAGTGACAGTGAATGGACTGGAGTGGTATCAAGCTAGTTAGAAGTGATTAGTAGATTCTAGATATATTTGAAAGATATTACTAATAGGATTTGCTGATAATTGGATAAAAGGCATGAGACAAAAGCAAGAAAAAGAGGAATGAATATAAGGATTTTTGCCCAAGTTACTGATGGTATTGCCATTTTCTGAGAACAGGAGACTTCAGAAGGAGAAATTTTGTATCCAAGTGGAAATGATGGTGATAAATTGAATATACAGGTAGGAACTAGAGGGAGAGAAGTCTAGAATAAAAATGTAAATAAGATACTGTACTATTTTCCAAGGACTGCTATAGTAAAGTACCACAAAACGACAAACTGGGTAGCTTAAAACAACAGGAATTTATTATCTCACAGTTCTGGAGGCTAGAAGTCCCAACTCAAGGTGTCAGCAGAGGTGTACTCCTGCTGCAGACACAGGAAAATTATTCTTCCTTGCATCTTCCAGCTTCTGGTGGCCCCAGGAATTCTTTGGCTATGGCTACATAACTCCAATGTACACCTACATAACTCCAGATGAAGAATGAAGCATTCTTTACTTCCCCAACTCCTCCCCCATCTGTGCAGACTTGATTTCTATATAAAACTCCTTATTCCCATAATACTTGTAGTGGCCCAATTTTCCTGACTGAATGCAGACTGAAACAGGAAAGTCTGGAGACCTGAGGCTGTGGTGGAGAGTTAATTTACATTCTTCACCAGGCTTTCTCTGTGTTTCTATTTGTGTTCTTTTCTTACGAAAACACCAGTCACTGCTTTTGGGGCCCATCTTAAGTCCAGGGTGATTTTATCTTGAGTTTATCACCTAATCATATCTTTAAAGACCCTTTTTCTAAATAAGATCATATTCTGAGGTTCCAACTGGACATGGTTTTTTAGGGGACACTGTTCTTCTGCCCACTACAGATAGTTTTCAATGTACTAGTGGCATTTGGATATTTAAAGCCTTTAAAGCCCTGGTACTAAATGAAATCACTAAGAATTTAGTAGCTACAAAAGAAAAGGTCTGAGGGTAGATCCCCAGGGAATTCAAACTTTTAGAGATTGAGAAGATAAGATCTGCAAAAAAAAAAAAAAAGACTAATATATAGAGGTCATTGAGGTACAAGGAGAACTAAGAGAGAGGGGTGTATCCTTGCAAAGTGAAGAAAGTATTGTAAAAAGGAAGGAGTGATGAACTACTGATAGGTTTTTCTCTGTCTCAATTTAGTCCTTTATTTTACTGCACTATATCATCAGTAAAATATTTTTAAATAATGCACGGAACATAAAACTTCTAAGGAACTACATGGCCTAATGGGACACTATGTTATCCTTGTTGTTGTGAAATTTGACAATTGTGTATTTAGATGTAGGTCTTTGTTTCATTTATTTGTGAGACAGCATTGTGTATGGGCAAGGGTTTGACCTCTGTTATCTGAAATATCTGGGCTTAGATCTTGGCTTTGCCCCTAAATAATTTTGTAAAAAAAAACTTAAACTTTCATTGCTTAAGTTCACTTCCCTTTAAAATGGGGATAGCAGTAATATTTCCTACCTCATAGTACTGCAGTCAGCATTAAGTAAGTAAATATAGGTAAATTACATAGAACAGTAGCTGCCACATAGCCAACAACAGGAATTGGCTAACATATCTTTATTCAGTATGTTTGGGGACCCCGGTTGACCTTTCAATCTGAAGACAATAGCTTTGAGAAAAGTTCTGGACTTACTATTATTAAAGATATTTTTCTCCCATTGATTTTTGTGTGTGTGTTCTTGGTATGAAATTTCTCTTTAATCAGAAGCTGAACATTTTGGGTTGGTGCTCTTTGCTTTGTTTGCTTTTGCTTTTTTCATATTTTTCCTCTATTTTCTATACATTTTACTTTTGAAGAGACAACTTCTACTTGATTGTCCAAGTCTTAACATTGCATTTTTTAAAGCTCAAGTTAGTATATATTTAATTTTCAAGAACTTTTTATTCCTCTCTGAATATCCTTTTGTAATCACTGTGGCCCTATTTTATAGATGAAATATTCTCTCAAATCTATTTGAGAATGTTAATTAGAAATATTTTTGGTTCTGTTCTGTGAATTATCTCTATTTCTTTTCTTTTTTTTTTTTTTTTTTTTTTTTTGAGATGGAGTCTCACTTTGTCTCCCAGGCTGGAGTCAAGTGGCGTGACCTCAGCTCACTGCAAGCTCTGCCTCCTGAGTTCATGCCATTCTCCTGCCTCAGCCTCCCGAGTAGCTGGGACTACAGGCACCCACTACCACACCCGGTTAATTTTTTTTGTATTTTTTTTCAGTAGAGATGGGTTTTCACTGTGTTAGCCAGGATGGTCTCGATCTCCTGACCTCGTGATCCGCCCGCCTCGGCCTCCCAAAGTGTTGGGATTACAGGCGTGAGCCACCACACCCGGCCAATTATCTGTATTTCTTTCAGGTTCAGTATTTCTGATACTATATCTTGGCTATTCTCTTAAATGTTGTAGACTTTTCTTGATTATCCATTGCTCCTTGATTTCACATTAATGTTTAGAAGTGAATACATAGAAAATTGATTTTGAGCTTTGATATGAGGGTAGGCATTTTTTTTTTTGGCTTGCAGACTTACATTAGTAAGCTGAAAAAAGAGCCAGCTTTTATACTTCAAGATACCTAAAGACTGAAATGCAGGGGACTTTGATTCAAACAATAACAAATTCTACACTGCTGCTTTAGTTTCCCACAGATATTTATTTCCCTTGTGGGAAAAAAACAAACAAACTTTCACTCTGCCCTTTGAGGGTAACTGCTTTCTTTCAACAATCTGCTCATGGTGGGAGGAGATGAGTAGGTTGATTATTCATCAGTAGACTTTTAATTAACTCAGCTACTTCCAGCTCCATGTCTCATCTCAGCTCTACATGGTATTTCAAGACTCTTCAGGATTTTTCAGGGAAGATTACTACCTCCATTAGCCATATTATTAATCATTAATAATTATTAGTAATCAGCCATACCCAATTATCACATAAAGACTCTAATCTTTGGCTCCTTTTGCTCTGTCTCTACCACTTCACCTATATTCTATTATCCAAGAAAATACAAAAATGTATTATACTTTCTTCTATGCTGCTGTCATTTTTCTTTTTGTCTTTGTTGGCTTTTTGTACTTTTCTTTGTTCCTCTAACATAATGTTTATAGGGTTGGAAGTAAAAAAGAAGAGATTTTAAAATGTTTTCAGTCTTTCATTTTAATCAGAGGTGTTGATGTATTCTTTTTGTTTAAAAATACATATATTAAATAGGTATATAAAAGTGTATAAAATTAACACATTCTCTTCACCTATTGTACTCCATCTAATATTGTAGTCTTTTGGCAAAAACATTTGAAGTAGAATGAGGAAGTATCATTTTACCATCATGTTATTTTTGTCTTAGTGTATGCTTTCAAACTGGCACTCCTGCCTTCATTCCCCTCCAACCCTAGCAGAACTCAAGTGTGGCATAGTGAGTGTTCCACTTACTTGCTGTTACAAACAGACCATTCATTCATCTATTCATTCAGCATGTGTTTATGAATCTCTAACCATGTGTCCAGTTATTCTCTAAGTGTTAGAGATATGGTGCAAAATATAACATAATTTCTGGCCATTTGAAATCTACTCTGAGAGATAAACATTAAATTAATATTTATAAAAATTATTTTCAAACTACTGTGATATGAAGGAAATTTTGGAGGTGAAGGAAATTCATTATATCTTGGTTATGGTAGTGGCTAATGTCAAAAGTCATGAAATTATTAGTGATTTTCTTCCTATATAAATTTTACCTCAATAAAGTTTATTTTAAAAAAGATAAAGTAATAAAACATTTAGGAATAAGTTCAGGTAAAATATGCACAATACATACATTCATAAATCTGAAAATATTAGAGAAATAGGAAATATATCATATGTATTGATTAAAAGATACAATAATATAAAGATTTCAATTCTCCAGAAGTCGATACATAGAATCAATGCAGGCTTCCCCCCCCCCAATTTCTTGTGTTTGTTTTGTTTTGTTGTGTTGCTGAGAAGTCCACCAACTAATAAATATGAAATTTATTTGGAAGGACAAAAAGCCCAAATTAAAAATGCTTTTGAACAGGGGAGAAAAACAGGTAGGAATTTCTCCTGAATTGAAATTATATTAATTAAGTCAGTGTAATATTTGTGCAAGTTTAGGCAAAAAGAAAAAGCATAGTTATTGATGCTATTACAAGGATACAAAATACAAGGAGAATATGGGGGGAAACAGACAAATCATTAAAGTAATAGGAAATCTAAATCATTAAAGTAATAGGAAATCTAATATAGTCTCTGGAGTCAAGCAAAGCTTCCCCAAGGAACATTAATTTTAGTATGGGACAGATAGATGAGAAATAGTTAAATAACTCAGGTGAGAGGATGAGAAAAAGAACATTTTAGTCAATAGGGAAAACATATGCAGAGACTCTGTGAAGAAGAAATAAATAATAAAATACTAACACTCTAGTAACCAAAAGAAAAGTCAGATTGTCTCAGTTTTCTTTCCTTTTCTAGTATATCTCCCAGACACATGGAATGTGAACTTGGTCAACCTGACATCAACACAGGGGACATGAGAGGGAGTTGTACATTGACCAAAGATAAGCATTTAAGAAAACATGCTTCTTTATCCTTGTTTCCACTTTTTCCCTAGTTGAAATGTTTATAACCTTTTTCTTTATGAAACGCAGTCTCATAAGCTGGTGAGATGGCCTCTAGTCTTACCCAGTCCTACCGGCTTGACACATAGCTGCTGCCCTGTTCTTCCCAAAGTGCAGCTTCCACATCACTCTCCTATTAATAACCCTTCAGTGGCTCTTGATTGTTCACAGAAGAAAAGACATTCTTTCACCTAAATCCATCTTACAAAACTGTATTTTCTTCTGTGTAATCGAATGATGAATGTGAACATGTTTTGTAAACTCTGAAGGATTATTTTGGAGATGGGCGTGGAATTTGCACATATTAGATACCTCTTACGAGCCAGTTACTGCTTCTCCTGTGAGGCCTCATATGTTAACAGCAAACTATGAAGAGGGAAAGTATTATTCCTAGTTCAAAGAGCCAATGAGCTGCAATTCACTGACTTTAAGATATACACTGTGATATTCCAAAGCATAGGCTGATTCTGTTTGGCCAAGTGTTGGTCTTGAAAGGCAGCCTACCATAAGGGAAAAATGAACTGGACTTGGAGTCGAAAGGGTTCTGTTGTTTTTGCTGTCACCACCTTCTTGTCTATGACATAAGGATAAGAATATTTCATATGACTCTTGTAAGGATTAAACAATATGATGAAGAGATTATATCTGTGCATTTTGAATACCAGTCATTAACTTCCTAATTATGAACTATAAACTAATGAAAATAATTTTCTCTAAATATGCAATGTTGGGTGCAACTTGTGCAGAGGATTTTATGGTTTTCCATTTTTACTTACATATGTTACTATGTTGTATTTTCAAAAAATTCATGAGAAAATCAGTCTTCTTATATGAAACTTTAGACAATATTTTATACCCAAATCTTACATAGTCATTTAAAGTAATGTAATGAGTTTGCATTCTCAGCATTCATGCCTAAATGTTGAAAGCAGACTTCCCAGAACCTCAACAAGAGACAGAGGGAAATGACCTTGTGATTAAAAAAAATGTTTCAGATAATCTAGAAAGCAAATAACCCACATGTGGGTAATCAAGAGTTCATTGTTTTGGGGTTCTTTAATTGCCTACTGTTTATCATATAATTTAACTACCAGTGCATGTAATGACGATATAGATAGAACAAGTGCCTATTTTTAAATGAGAAATAATGTCATATTTTTATTAATGATAAATAGTATGAAAAATAGTACTCTATGTGACTGTCATTAGAAACAGTTGGCTCATCTTAAAAAAAGAGATGGATTTCCTTTCCTTTTTTATCCAATATAAGAGCAGAAACTAATCAGTTTTCTTGAGAGTGTTAAAGTAATAATTAGGGTCTATTTTAGGTGTGGATTATTCTAGACATTTGCACATTTTTTATTATTCTTAGTTATTTTATAGTAGAAATAACTATTACTATGCATGAGAAAGAGGGTGTTTATCACTCAAGTGTCTCATTCTACAACTGCAGTTAATTTTACAAGGAAATAATTTGTCATTTTCTAAAATGACCCTTTAAATGCTGCTGGCAAAAGCCATTTTCAGTTGATTGCCTCTGAAGCCAGTGATCTGTGTGGTGTTGTACAAAACAACCAGTCTTGTGCCACCATACCTGAAGGAGACAAAGAAAACAAGACACTGATGTATATCAGCTTGTTTTTTTTTTTCTATTCATACATTTTCCTTTCTTTTTTTTTTTGTTTTTTGGTTTTTGTTTTGTTTTGTTTGCCTGTTGGTTTGTTTTTAATGATTGCCTCAAAACATGTGTGCTTTCTAGGAAATCTACCCTCAGCAGTGCCTTTCATTTTTATTATCTAAGTCAATACTGATCCCCAGAGTATGACTGCTATTCATGACTGTTGTTGGATGGCTAAACATCTTTTGGATTTTAGATTCTCTGTGCTTTTGGACAGCATTTTAATACTATTGCTAGCTGCCTGTTCTAAATGTGGTTACTGAAAATGTTCTAAGGAACTAGTTCCTTTCTAAGACAGAATATGTAATAAAATTATAAAAACTCATGAAATTTACTCTTAGTTTTTTATGTAATGTACCTACAGAGTAAAAAGTTAAGGTCCTTATGATTAAGACTAAGTCATATAAGCTTATACAGCCTATATTAATTTTTTGAATACTTTTGTTTAGTTTGGAAAATAATGCATTCAAACTTTGAAGTTCTTATACTGAATAAAATAATAACATTTTTTTCCCCAGGTCTGCTATTTTCTGTGTATCTGACTCAGTTACAGACTGTAAAGTTAGGTTTTAACTGACCTAAAGAAAGTACCCAAGAAATAAATTATTTGAACTTTTTTTTACTTCCTTGTGTTATTACAAAATATGTGAAACACAATATGAGCATACTTGAAAATATGTGTGCATTTATGTTGTAATTCATGTTAATGTACTCATTTGTATATAGACAAAATATACTTAATTCATAAATTGTGGCTCAGATTTCAATTCTTTATTTACTAAGTATTTACTGAGTGAATAAGGATATGCATACCATCAAATCACTTACAGATGAGACTGTTTGTTTTATTAGCTCTTTGGCTTTAATTAGAGTCATGAGCGAAAAAAACCATGCCTTCTAGTGGGAAGGGTATGCTCTGTCAATTCAAGCACATTTTCATTGTCTACTGACTAACCAAAGTAGAAAAATTTGTAAACAAATCAAAATTAGTAGGAACATAAATGTGTAATATGAAGTTATATATATTATCTGACTAGTTTTTTCCTTATTCTAAATGATAGCAAGTATATAATCTTGATCTATGACATAGGTACCTTTTATAAATTCAGACATATTTTAGACGAATTAAGGCATTGCATTTCACAAGGAATTACTCAGCAACTCCCTTTGAAAGATGAATAATTACCCTATATTGTATATTGCCATTTTCAAAACTTCATTGTTTTTGTCATATTCATAGACCATTTATGCCCATATTTACTTAATATTGTTTCTGTAATTCTTCTCATTTTAAAATTTTAAATAGTTTTATTACTCTAAGTCTCAGTTGCTACAAATTGAACTAATTCAGAAAAATAAATATGTAGCCATTAAAATAAAATATCGGCCCATTATCACCTACATACCGTATCACTGGTGGCAGATAAATTGCATGTTTGGAAATACTGTTCTATATGATTGTAAATTCGGATTTTCATAAATTTAATTTTATTAAAATAAAGCACAATTTAAATAGATGATAAACTAACTGAGGGCAGAAATTGGGTCTGTGTTGTTTATCCTTGTTTCCCCAGCACTTAGTTCTTGGCACATAAAATGCATTCAATAAATATTGAATATGTAAATTAATGCATGAAACTTATACAGATGGTCCCTGACCTAAAATAGTTTAATGGTTTTTAAATTTATGATAGGTTGCTCGGAGTATTAAATACAATTTCAACTCATGTTTTTTGACTTACAATAGGTTTATTGGAAGGTAATCCCATCAAAAGTGTAGGAACAGCCATATTTACCTATTCATCCTCTATAATCCTATCACACAGTAATAATTAAATAATAAGATTATGCCCAAAGTTTATATGAAAATACATTATGGGCAGGCACATGCTTGTATTCCCAGTCTTCAAAACACTAATTAATATAACACATAGCATTTCTATTAAACTTTATGGAGTATATTTATAAATCAAGGAAGTTTA
Source organism: Pongo pygmaeus (assembly GCF_028885625.2). Classification (NCBI taxonomy): domain Eukaryota; kingdom Metazoa; phylum Chordata; class Mammalia; order Primates; family Hominidae; genus Pongo; species Pongo pygmaeus. The sequence goes on along the minus strand of NC_072383.2, from coordinate 42,051,511 downwards.
CCATAATGTAATTAAGAAGAAATGGGTATGAGGCAGTATAGGAGTGGGCTTGGTAAAGGAGTGACAAGAGAGAAATGAAGTGAGAAGTAACAATTGAAATATATATCTATACCATAGAAACTGAGATAACCTGACTACTATGTCAAGGTAGGAAGAAAGGACTAATTTGAAGGCTAAATATAATGGCAAAGTTGCTTCAGTGGAGAAAGTTCAGTTCCATCAAGAGTTCCTTCCAAATTACCAGCCCTAGTGACCAAATTCTTCTGAAATGAATGACTCTAACCATCCCCCGTATGGCTTTCTTCCAATAAAACTCACTTCTAAAGCTTAAATTCCAACCTGTTTTCTTTTGTCCATGCACTTAAGAAATGACATAATCAATTCTCTACATCATTTGGGTTAGAAGAAAAGACCATATAAAGCTGAAATGAGCAAAGCATTCTGAACCTATTTATAACCAGAGGTTCATCAGTTAGGGAGGCCCCTGAAGTACAAATAGACTATTTCACAAAACTTATGAGGCCTCAGTGAGTGGATACAATCCACATCAGTTATGTGTCAGAAGTCAATGGTTAGTTGATTTGGTCAGTCGCAATTATTTTGACAGTAAGAATGACTGCCAATAGTAACTGATTCTAAAGAAGAGGCACCACAGAGGCAGAATCATTCATGGTTCAGAACTAATGCTGAAATATTACAGCAATATAAAATATTTTTTGCCTATTACCTAATAATCTAAGAGGATGCTTTGCATACTATTTTACTGAAGGGACACTTGACCTATCAAGAAATAAATGAGTGATAGCTCATTTCTCTGATTTTTTTTTACTTATGTATACATTTATTCATTAATTTATCTCTTTCAACATTGAACTTCTGAAAAGAGGACATTTTATAAGAAAATGAAAGGAATATATGCTTCCAGGAATTTGGAGGGGGATGAGACTGAAATACGAAGGAAGTAGATTCTGTCAACTTAAGTAGTCTGTCTGGAGGGGAAAGGTCTCTAAAAAGCATCCTGCCTTACCTTCAACTCGAAGGATGTCATTGTGCCTGGTCACAGAATCAGGGAATATGATTCAAGTGTCAGAAGCATATCAGAAAGAACCATCCTGCTTTGGCAGGTTGGAACCTTTGGCTATGGCATACGCCTATCAAGATGGGAGTGGGAGACATGTGGATATTTTTGGCAGCCACAATGGTTCAGCACCATTGGATCATATAGCAGAGTCTAAGTTAAGCCAAAAGATACTGAAAACCAGGAGCTAATGAGAAGGAGACACTTTGTAAAGCAACTTCAGGGATTACTTTTCCTCCTGTGAGCAAAGGAAGGTACTTGGATGGTGTTGGATGTTCTCATGATTCAGTAGACCAAACAAGAAGAATCAAACAAGAAGAATCAAGGGCTTTCAATATTTGGGAACAGTAATAAGCCTCTGGAGGAAATATCTGAGACTTAAGACCCATAGCTGTCTTTGTATAGTAGATCCAGCATGATCTACATCTATAAAGGAGCACACACCTGAATGTCAGGCACTGTGAACTTTTAGGTGACTTTGGTTAAATCTCATAATTTCCTTCTGCCTCCATTTTTTTTTCACATGTTCAATATACTATCTACATGGAAGGATTTTTTTGAGGGTTGAATGAAGTAGTATGTGTGAAACACAGTAGAAAGTGACATAAATAATATGTATACTTGAACATGTGAAGCATATTGATGCATGAATGCTATTGTCATCTATATTAGAGTGTCAACTAAGGTTGATTTCTTTCTCATGCCGTAAGTCCATCCCAGGTAAGTAAGGAATGTGTCCCAGGTTGTCTCCTACAGGAACTCAGGTAGGTCTTTAGAGCCTCTGGAAATGGCTAGTTATTGTGATAGGGAAAGGTCATATGTGAATCACACACTGTATCTTAAAGGCTCTGCATAGAGGTGACACTTACCACTCCTTAACTGGCTTAAGTGACACTTCACTTATCACGTGGCCATACCTAACTTGAAGGGCCTGGAGAATCATAATCCTAGCTTGTGTCTAGAAGAGCTAAAATATTTGGTGAGCAGCACTAATGACCATCACATATGGATTCTTTCCATTTTCTACAGTGGAATGCCTTTTGCATCAAAGAAGCCTTCTAGATGTTTCTCCTGTTACTAATAACACTACATACTTTCTGTATAGCTGTTAACAAACAAGTAGACTTTCTTAATTTTATATTTTCCCAGTTTCAAGGATTTGCTGGCATTAAAAATTTTAGTAGCCTTGTAGCAGAATATTCTAGTTTCTTTCAAAGAAAATAAATAATTTTATAAAATCCCTCTTTTTTTTTTGCCAGACATTGATGAATGCTCTGATGGTTTTGTTCAATGTGACAGTCGTGCTAATTGCATTAACCTGCCTGGATGGTACCACTGTGAGTGCAGAGATGGCTACCATGACAATGGGATGTTTTCACCAAGTGGAGAATCGTGTGAAGGTCAGTACAAGGAGAAGACCTAGAATTTAAGAACTTCTCTTGAACTTGAGGAATATATCATAAGCTATAAATAGAAGACATTGAGCCAATGTTATTAGTGTTTTTACTGTATGTTCATACAACAGTGATTGGAAATGTGTTAAAATCTAACTTTTTCTTGCTAATTATGGTAATTAATGTTATTTTTAGATAATTAAAGTTTGTGACACTAACCCAGTTTTCTGTGGATTCTTGCAACGGTTAAATGGTGTTTTTAGAATGGAAAAACATGTAGTATCACATAAATTTTTTAAAACAAAAGCATGCAAGCATCTGATCCAAAAACAGGTAGCAAAAATACATGAGAAAAGCAAGATAGAGGGAAAATGGGGATAGAGGAAATGCAATGATGATGTGGCCAAGGATGATATACACAATGCATGCTACTCAGGGCTATTCCTAACATAACACTTGCCTGGCAAAGTAAGAGATGTTTAGTAATTGTTGAATGTTGGATACATAAGATATGGTCCCTGCTTCCATTAAGTTTTCAATCTAAGAGGAGTAGAAAATCCAATCAGATTATATTCAATTAGTTACCATTAATTTTGAATTATTTTCAATGGATTGACAAATCTGCTCCTCTGTAGCCTCTATTGAAGGGGCATGATTTTTAGAAACCAGGCAGACAGAGCAAGCAGAGCCCCATGAATAATTATCAGGGAAACTACCCACACTGAAAGAATTTGCCATCAGAAGTCTTGGCATAGGAATGAAAAACAAAACACAACTTGAGAACTCATTATTTTCTCCATTTGCATTTATTTACACCTTCATAGAGCCTGAGAGGATAATGGGGTTAAGATGACACAGTCAATGAAAGCTTTTGACAATCTAACCTAAAGATTCTTGACACCTAAGTGATAAGATGTTTTTTATCCTTGTGCCTCAAATGATTTTCACAAAGAGACAAGTGAAACAGACTTGGGTGTTGGATGCCAAGGCTTCTAGCCTGTTTGCCAGCAGCAGACAAGCTCTGGAGCTTGAGCAGAGTATTCATCAGGATTTCCACCTAGGAATGGGAATGCTGTTGCCTTACTGGGGGCTAAAACCTGGCATTTGCATGTTACCACTTAAATATGGTCTGAGGGCTTTATCTTGCATTGGTGAATGTTCCAGAGTGAACATTTCCAGCCCTGGAGAGAATGCCAGGAACCACAGATTATAGTTTCAAGACAGATCAGACATTGGAACTTTGTTCTTCCCTGATAAGCTACTTTGTTTGTATTTTATAGAATTTAATTGAGATCATCTTTTAAAAAGATTATATGCACATAAAGAATGAATATAAGCTGATTATAAATAATGCAAATCATACAGAAGCATGTATAGGGATTAAAGCTGAGTATGCATCTTCATTTCACCTCCCCCCTTTCCCCATCTTTTCCACTCATCCTCTAGAGGTTACCTATGTTTAATTTGGGTTAGTATCCTTGCACACTTTTTTCTGTGCATCTGGATGTGAGTAGAAAAATACACATACCTCTGTTGACTGTCTTACATTAAGTTTGTAACTAAATTCACTGTCTTTCAAATTTATGATCACAAATCTCTAGTGGGTTGTATTAGTTATCTATTGATGCCTAACAAATTGTTCTCAAAGCTTAGCAGCTAAAAACAGCTGTGGGTCAGGGATTTGTGCACAGCTTAGCTGGGTGGCTCTGGTTCAAGGCCTTCATGACATTGCAGTCAAGTTCTTGACCAGTACTGTGGTCTTCTTATATTGAAGGCTTGTCTGTGGTGATAATGGGGGGAATGGGAATCTATTTCCAAGATCATTCATGTGGCTATTGGCAGATCTCATTTCCTTAATACAGGGGCCACTCCTCAAGGCGTGGGAGCTTGCTTCCCCTAAAGCAAGCAATCCAAGAGCAGATGCCCAATATGGGAGCCATAGTCTTTTTATAACCTCATGTCAGATGTGACATTCCATCACTTCTCACACTTTATATTTGTTAGCATCAAGTCAATAAGTCCATCCCACATTCAAGGGAAGGGGATTGCACAAGGGCTTGAATACTAAGTGGTGAGTATCACTGGGGCCATCTCAGAAGCTACCTACTGCAAGGGCCATCAGCACTGTCCAGCATTCCTACTTCATTTCTTTAGTTACGCTCCCTTCCAACTTTCCAATTAACAGCCATTTCACAACTTCTTAAGTCTCCTCAGACTTTGGATGCTTCTTCCTTTCTCTTTATTCTCTGTCAGTGGCCTGCCTACTTAACTGAGACACAGAAGTAGTCAAAAGAGATCTGCCTCACTTTCCACCACAACCCATACTCGCTTATTTATTTATTTCTATATATCTGCTCATTTATTTCTATATACCTGCTGCTTTTTCTCCCTCCTCTTTTATTGGAGGAAGTGGCCCCGCTCCTATCAAAAGTCAAACTCATCATTGTATCTTGCATCTCATCCTCTCTCACCTATTTAAGGATTCTGCCCATATAATATTAATTTTCTCTTCCATATTGTTAAGTCTTTTTCTACTGCATCATTCCTGTCAGTGTTCAAAGAGTCAGGAGTAGCAGCCATCTTTGAAAACAAAACAAAAGCAAACAAAAAGTAACTTCCCTTGACATCACCTGACTCTACAGACATATCTCCCAATTTTCTGTCCCCTTTAGAACAAAATTCCTTGAAAAAATTTTCAATACTTGTTATCTCTGCCTTCTTCCTTCCAGTGACACTTTAGTCTCACTGCTCCAGCCAATGCTTTTCTTTCAAGATTATTAACAATTTCTACTTTGCCAAATTAACTGATCAATTACTATCTCGTTGATCAACTACTCAGGCATTTGACTCAGTTGATCATTCCTTTCTCTCGAAACATAATTTTCCTCACTTGGCTTCAGGTACCCCACTCTCTCCTTGTTTTTCTCCTTTCTCCTACAGGCCTTTTCTTTCACTGTCTCAAAATGCCCCAGGGTTCAGGCCTTGTCGGTCTTTTCTATACATTCTCAATCTCTAAGTCAACCAGTTTCATGGCTTAAAATGCCATCTATATATCCCTAATTCAGACCTCTGCCCTGGCTGCAGATTCTACATCTAGTGGCCTACTAGGTAGCTCAACCTGGACTTCTAATAGACAACTCAGACTTAATATGACTAAAACAGAACTTTTCATTTACTCTGTAAGTCCTACAGGTCCCTTAACACAGTTGCCCAGAACTACATCTTAGAGTCATTGTTTCCTTCCTTCTTTTCTTCATATCTCACATTCCATACATTAACAAATCTCACAGTTTCAACTTTCAAAATATATTCCCAGTCTGACCACCCCTCACCACCTCCGTTGTTAACATCTTAATCTAAGCCATTACTACCTTTTGCCTGAACCACTATAGCAGCCTCCAAACTGGTCTTCCTACTTCCACACCCAATTCCCCTAGAGTCTTTTTTTAATAACATTCAGAGTGATTCTTCTAAAACTGAAGTTAGATCATGTTACTCCTCTGTTCACACTCCTGGAGCCTCTCCACCTCTCTCAAAGCAATATGCAAACCCTGACCATGGTTGACAAGGGCTCACATGATATGCATCCTTTGCCTTCTTACCATTTCTAAAATATACGAAACAGATTTCTTTGCATGTACTGTCACTTTATGTGGAATGCCCTTCCCCTAGATCTTTGCATGGTTCTTCTTTCATTTAATTCAAATTTCTTCTCAAATGGTTTCTCCTGGACTGCTAATTTAAAATAGTCTGCCACCTCTGACACTCTATTCACTTACCCTGCTTCACTTTTTTTGATAGAAATTGTAAAGTCACCTGAAATTATAGTATGTATTTGTGTGTTTGCTTGCTTATTATCTGCTTTAGAATGTAAGCTTCAAAGGTCATAGTTTGTGTTTGCTTGTCAGCTATCATATCTCCAATGCCTAGAACAGTGTCTGGCACATAGTAGATGATACATTTATTTGTCCAATGAAAAGATTGAGATAAATAATAGATAGCTAATCTCTTCATTAGAAATGCATTAGGCACATAACCCGTGTTGGAATGTAGATATTAGTATGACACATAGTGGATATGTGTATGTAGTTAAAAGTAGATACATAATAATGATCAGGATAAAACATAATTAATGCATTCACGAGTGTTCAGCCCAGAAAGTAACAAGGATAATTAAACTAAACATCAAAATAACACATTACAAATAGGAAGATAGCAAAGTGGAGGATTCATCTTCATAGAAAAGGCCTTTCAAGGAAACCCACAAACATAGGAGCATTGAAAAACCTTATTTAAAAAAAAAAAAAAAAAAAACTCTTCTGGAAAGATGATTCTACCATTATCTACCAATAAAATTTATAAAGATTATCAGAAAAATCTACTACCCTGTCAGAGTACAACATGCTCTGAAGGATTCTTCTTATTATTTTTTTTTGAGACGGAGTCTCGCTCTGTCGCCCAGGCTGGAGTGCAGTGGCGCGATCTCGGCTCACTGGAAGCAAGCTCTGCCTCCCCGGTTCACGCCATTCTCCTGCCTCAGCCTCCCGAGTAGCTGGGACTACAGGCGCCCGCCACCACGCCCGGCTAATTTTTTGCATTTTTAGTAGAGACGGGGTTTCACCGTGTTAGCCAGGATGGTCTCAATCTCCTGTCCTCGTGATCCGTCCGCCTCGGCCTTCTAAAGTGCTGGGATTACAGGCGTGAGCCAGCATGCCCGGCATGAAGGAGTTTTTTAAAAGAACACATCTAAGTTATATTTTTTTAAAAAGATAAAAAGAATACTTCTAAACAACTCTCCATTTACGCAATTTCCGTGATGTGTAGAATTGTAATATTAGTATTTAGAAGGATTCCATTTTAAGAGTATGATTATCTCAGAGAAGGTGCTGTTTTTCTGTTGCTGGGGGGAAGAAAGTAGACAAAGCCACAATGGTAGCTTTACAATTACTCTGAAGTGTAAGACTCGTACTTGAAGGCATGAATAAATAACTTCACTGTGTCATTACTTTTTAGGTTACAGTTGTGTGATCTACAACATACATGTTTATAAGCTGCATTCATACAAATTGTTTGCTGTTTTGCTCATCCATTTATCTCAGAGATTTAGACATTTCATCCTGAAGTAGCAGGCCAGATTCCTGTTTTCCTTATCCATCCCCCATTTCCACTGTGCCTAAAGTTTTGTCTCTCTCTGAGACACAGTCCAGTATCTTTTTTCACATAAATATCTTATATTTATGCCCACATGTCCCATTATTGCTTTAATTTCTGGACAATCTTTAAGTTTGGTGAAGTTTTCTGTACTTTTGATACCAAAAAAATGAAGTTTACATGATAGTAGTTTAAATATTCTGTTCCAGCCCAACGCTGTGATTGAGAAAAGCATTTGATTTTGAGAAAAAATATAAATGTCATGCTGTGAAGGAACAAAGAGAAATTATTTGCTCTTTAGCATCAAGGAAGGCTTCTCAGAGTACCTAGTATTTGCTTTAGGACTTTGCTAAGTATGATGAGATTATTGCCAAGTCGAGATAGGGAAAATGATTGCAAACAAGAAGTAGCTCTAAATACCGTACTACGAAGTTTGAACCTGCGTATGAAGGGCTCTTTTTGAGAAAGGAGATGATGAAAGTAATCTGCATCAAATCCGCATTTTGACCCAATCCTATTTTCTGAGCCCCACACACACATATCCAACTACTTACTGAATAGCTCTAGTGGAAGCCCAGAGGAAGTGCAATTCAGCCAGTCCTAAACTGAACACTCTGCCTTCATCCCTCCCCCTTCTTCTGCTCCGCAGCAAAATCTTGCTCTTCTTTCCATAAACAGCATCAACCATATTTTCCACGCCAGAAATCTAAACATCGTTCTTGATTTCTCTTTCTAATCTTCAAAGCCAACAAATCACTATGTTGTGTTAATTCTCTCTGTTGTCTCTATGCGTCCCCACTGCTATAACTCAGTATATTATGGTACTTAAGAACACAGGCTTAGAGCATGATTGCTTCAGTTCCCATCTGGGCCTACTGGCTGTGTGGCTGTGTCACCTTGGGCAAGTTATGTAACAGTATTATGTCTCAATTTCCTCATTTATAAAGTGAGAATCAAAATTTAATATCTTCGAGGGTTGTTGTGAAGATTAAATAAATCATTATATGAAAAGTACTCAGAGTCTGGTACTTTCCAACCGCTATGAGAGTCTGCTTTTATTGTATGATCATCTTTTGCCTGGACCAAGGAAACAGTCTATTAACTGGTCTCCTGGCTCCAAATTCTAATCCATTCAAATCTCTTTTCTAAAATGAACCCAAAGGGACCTGTCTAAAATGAAAATCAGATTGTGATTTTTTTTTTTTGCATTTCTCTAAAATGACATTTTATTGGCTTTATGAAAAAGTTCAAATTTCTTAACATGACCTTTACCTGGGCCCTGAGTAGCTCTTCAGCTACATGCTGTTTACTCTGCTCTCTCACTGAACATTCCAGTCATACCAGCACTTCTGTTTCTCTAGCACATCTTGATAGGTCTAGACGTTGGGCCTTCAAGCACACTCTTGCCTCGAAGACACTCTAGACCACTCTTTACCTACTCTTTGCATGGCTAAATATTAATCATAGTATAATTGCCAAACCTAGAGAATGTATAGACAAAAAAAGATCCAGGAAGAGCTACCAGCATGATAGGAAGCAAGTAGGGAAAATTTATCAAGGAGAGGGAGTAAGTTGTGTCAAATGCTCTGCTAGACCAAGTTACATGAGAATTGACACTGACAAATGGATTTAGCAACATTAGTTCTTCAATAATCACTCACTAAAGGAGTTATCAATATTTTTAAAGTTGGAATTTGTATATGCCATGATAGGTTTTTCAAAACAGAATACACACCTTGTATAGATACTTAATTTGGGAATCTTGTTATAACCAAACTATGTGTAAAAATGGGTTCCAAAATTCTATACCACCAGTTAGTTGGGAAAAGTTTCTGCATTGTCAGAGCCAGTGTAGATAATAAGCAGAAAAGGCAAGCTGAGTTCAAACTAACTCAAACCCCTTGGATAGCAAGAGGTTGTAGTTAGTCCATTATGATGCATCTGCCCACACATTTTTCCAGGTATAACAAGCACATGCCAACCATTGTTATGAGCAACTTTTTACTCTATTTCTTTATTATAGATGTGCTTTATTTAAGTATACATATTCATCTCGTGCCTGGACATCTCTTCTTTGTCCCTTGCAGCAATCCTGTGGAATCTTTCTGCCTATAAGGGGAAAAAAAGTATTATCTGATAACACAGCTTTTATTTTAAAGTGTCAAGCAAAATAAAATGATTGCAAAAATTCAGCCATTGCCATTCATGGAATAATGTCTTTATAGTAGACCATAAAAAGGCTATGTAGTAAGGATGTCTGTAGAGCTTGTTGTCAAAGAGACCAAATAACTATGGTTTGTTTATGTTTTTCTGGCTTATTATAATTCTTAATTCTAGAAATATTTAATGGGAGACAAATATCAACTCATCAGATGTACTATATCATTCCGAATAGACCAAATATAAAACTAGCTAATAAAATTTAATTTTTATTACAGAGAGAAAAATTTTCTCTAATTGGAAAAAATACACATTAACCATAGTATTTAATTTAAAAAAAATGTATTCTCATCCTGGCTAGCAGTTTTCTTTCTGATCATAGTCTACAATAATAAGTAATATTATCCTTAACAAATCAAGCTTAATAAAGCTCTGTAATCACTTTTTTGGCTATTGATCCAATCCATTAGTTTTCTTGAAGTAGGAACTAATAAAAATCAAGGCAAATAGAAAAAAAAAGTCCTGTGGCTTACTTTCAGGAATACATATATGGCAGAATTTAAGTATATAAAAAATTTAAAATTGCCAAGTTTTAACTAGTCCAAGTCTTCAGTTAATGTTGAAGTCCAATCATTTGATAAAGATATTTCCTAAACTTTATTTTTTAAATCTTCAAGGAGAATCAGTATACAGCGCCCCAGTTAAAAGCTATACACTCCATCTTGTCTCTAACCCACTTCTGCCATGATTTAATTCTTTCTTTCTTGACCTTTACTCAGAGGCAACTGATGAAATGGGAAATAACTGCTTATTGCCACTCATACCACGTCTCTGAAATGTATTTTGGCTTGTGACCTTTAGATTACGGGTGTAAATAAAAATGAATCCCATCTCCTCTTATGGACCTGATCTGTGGGTCACGACATGTTTGCTTTTCATCTGTATGAAAATGCTTTAGGCTGTGATGGCCATGAAATAGGTGAGGCCAGGTGAAGTATGGGCGGTTGCCAGTTGAGTCAGGCAGGGGACGAAATGATAATCTGAAATGCAAAAGTTAAAAAATAGTGGTTTCTTTGTAAGAGAGATGGTAATTGCTGATGATTATTTGCCCTTCTGTGGTTGAGAGTCAAGGTCTAAGGACTGTATGAAAATGCCTGGAATGCAAGGGAAGATCACCTAGGCAGAACAACGGAAAGAGCTTCATGGAGGGGGGCAGGTGCAGCTGCAAGAATAAGGTTTGATATTGCATAAAGTGCTGCAGGGATCTTATGACATTTTATCTCCCACTAAGAAGGGATTTTTCTATAATCACCAGTTTAACACTGGGGATGATATCCCCATTAAAGTATCATAGGCACTTTTAGAATTTCCGCTGCTAAACTGTTTTTGTTTGGTAAATTGAGTCATATTCTTACTCTCAAAAATGTAAATGTTCCATAAAGCCTGTTATTTACAGAGATATAAAAGTTGAAATTCTAGCCAAGGTTACCTGATTTTTTAAATCAAACATGATAATATTTTCCTGTGAAATCCCCAGATCATTAACATTGCTTTAGTCAACATTTAATCACAAATGCAAGCCAGTAAGATGAAAATTAATTTACAGTTGAATACCTTATGTCAGGAGACAACTGGCCTGATTGCAGTTGTTTGAAAGTGCACATATTCTAAGCACATTGCATGCTGCTTTTTCTTGTCTATAGATATTGATGAGTGTGGGACCGGGAGGCACAGCTGTGCCAATGATACCATTTGCTTCAATTTGGATGGCGGATATGATTGTCGATGTCCTCATGGAAAGAATTGCACAGGGGACTGCATCCATGATGGAAAAGTTAAGCACAATGGTCAGATTTGGGTGTTGGAAAATGACAGGTGCTCTGTGTGCTCATGTCAGGTTGGTATAAATAAAAAACTTTAATCAATTTTATTCAGTTGTAATTTGCGTATGTTTTAAGTGTGTATATGGTTTGATGAGTTTTGACAATGTGTACATCCACTTACCTACCATCACAATTAATATAACAGAACACTTCCATTATCCCAAATGTTGCCTGTGTTCTTTCCTAGTTAGTCCCACAACCCTAGATCCAGGCAAAAACTGCATCCAGTCCCTATTGATCAAATTTGTATTTTCTAGAGCCTCATATAAATGGAGTTATATAGTATATACTATATTGTGTCTGACTTCATTCTCTCAACATTATGTTTTTGAGATTCATTCATATTGTTACCTATATCTGTAATCCATTTCTTTTTAATACTGAATAATATTTCATTGTATGGATATACCAATGTATTTATCTATCCACATGTCGATAAAATTTTATTACTAACCATGCTAATTTTTTCCTAGTCACAATATCATATTTGAATGACTGCATAAATAAAGTCAGAATGAACATGCTATGATCCAAGAGTGAAAAATATTTATTTGGTCTATATTTCAGTTTTAGATAGGTATTCTGTTGTATGCACCTAGTTATAATAAATGCTCAAATTATTTTCAGATGAATAATATTATGTACCAAAAACTTGACTGTCATAAAAGAAATTGATAACAGTTTATACAAAAACATAGGTTTTAAATACTCCAGAAATTTAGTAATATATATGTTATTAACTATGAAATATTAAAACACATGTCCTCAAACAAAACAAAATTTACTTAGTATGCAACTTACCATACTAATATACAAATATATACTTATATATAAATGAAGACATTTATATACATAGTGGTTATTTTATGCTGGTCATTTCTGAAAAAAAATATTTTCTGGTCATTTGAGGAGTAGCATGTGGAAAGGAAATTGAAAATCCTCCAGCTTAGGTAATTTCTTTGTGTTAGCTAAAAAAAGAAATGTTAAAGAAAATGTATTATATTGGATAAGCAGTGTGAATTATTTCAACTTCCAAGTCACCCTCTGAAATGTGTGTGTGTGTGTGTGTGTGTGTGTGTGTGTGTGTGTGTGATTGTATTGAGCAATGGAGGTTTTTGGTAACTGCTTTTTTTCTTTTTCATACAGAATGGATTCGTTATGTGTCGACGGATGGTCTGTGACTGTGAGAATCCCACAGTTGATCTTTTTTGCTGCCCTGAATGTGACCCAAGGCTTAGTAGTCAGTGCCTCCATCAAAATGGGGAAACTTTGTACAACAGTGGTGACACCTGGGTCCAGAATTGTCAACAGTGCCGCTGCTTGGTAAATTTAGCTACATGAAGTGGAAAGAAAATGTAGGCCCAGAATCTAAATAGGGAAGCAACCTCGCCCTCCCCATCTGCCAATACCTAGCACCAGGCCACAGTGTTGACAGTTATAAAAAGTGAGCCTGGTTAGGATGATGAGGTGATAGTTACACGATCACAACCCAAGAAGGAATATTCTGAGGTAGATGTGATACAAGGTGTTGAATAGTCTTTCACTGACAGTAATGTATGTCTCTTTCAGGAATATCTCCATAGCTCAAAAGAAGAAAAGACTCTCCTAGTTTCCCTATTCCTATCCAGTTTAGGCTAACTTAAAGACAATTATTGATAGAACAATGGCATTCAAATAAAAAAAATACTCAAAAGAAGAAAAGACTCTCCTAGTTTTCCCATTCCTATCCAGTTTAGGCTAACTTAAAGACAATTATTGATAAAACAATGGCATTCATTAAAAAAAAAAAATACTCCTTTTTCCAAGTAGAACTTTTGTTAACCCATTTCTATCAGTTATGTTTAGACTTAAAAAACAAAGCAACTCCGCCCCCCGCCCCCCCCCAACCTTCTAAAGATTGTTATTTTCAATGCTTCTGGTGGGCACCTTGTTTTGCACATAATATGGATATGCAATAAATATATATTAGAATTGAATTTCTCTATATATTTATAAAACTTCTACTAGAAACAATAAGTAAGAAGAAAGTAATGACTTGATAAAGCCTTTTTTCAGTTGAACGAATTTCTTGTTTCTTTCTAGTGGTGTAAATGAAAAGGAAAATTGGTCTATGTGTCTTTATAGCGGAAACTTTCACAGAAGATGCTACTTTTAAAGTTATGGCCAGTTTCTTTCTATTTGTGTGAGGTTATTTTTAAGGCAAAGCTTTTTTGTTCCTTCCTTTTTATACTTTCAACCCAAAAATCAATGGAAAGAGCAAGGTCAGTTTCTGTGCCTGAAGGCTGCTTTCATCTCCCAAGCCATGAGATTCAGAATTATGAAGAAAATAGGAAACAGGTGGGAACTACATTTTTAAAAAGATCCAATTCACACAATTTTCCTGTGTGGAATTAAAAAGGAATGAAATCAATTCCTAGGATTTGTTTCTTTTTTTTCAAAGTCTCTACACTGAAAAATATAAAAATGAACAAAGAAAAACCATCATATTCCCTTCATATTTTATTTTCTTGTAAATGAACAAAATAAACATAGTTTATTTTCTTGTAAATGAACAAAACATTCTTTATGCATAAAGGAATGAATAATAGGTTAGAAAAAATAGCAAAAGAATGAAAAAGGTATCACATGGGCAAAAACGTTAAATCGAAACCTCTCTCCTTTGTCATGGGAAAGATAGGGGCATGCACATTTTATTGTTTTAAGATGAGTTATTTTTGCTTTTGTTTTATTGGTGTTATTTAAATCCTGAAGATTGTTTCAAAATCAAGCTGCAATACAGAACTCATCGTTCTGATAGGGCCTTTGTATTAGTAGATTCCCTGAAAGATTCATGGGCTTTGTAGATCTAAGTTTAAATATCAATCAAATAATTTAGTATTCAGTAAACACTGTGCTCATCTGCTTTTTCCTGGCCTCCCTCCATTTCCTCCCCCTCTCCCTCTGCCCTTGCACATCTGTTTTCCTTGTAGCAAGGGGAAGTTGATTGTTGGCCCCTGCCTTGCCCAGATGTGGAGTGTGAATTCAGCATTCTCCCAGAGAATGAGTGCTGCCCGCGCTGTGTCACAGACCCTTGCCAGGCTGACACCATCCGCAATGACATCACCAAGACTTGCCTGGACGAGATGAATGTGGTTCGCTTCACCGGGTCCTCTTGGATCAAACATGGCACTGAGTGTACTCTCTGCCAGTGCAAGGTAAACCCCATTAAATTAAAATAGTGAGCACTTTGCCAGCTGCACCCAGGGCTCATAGATAATAATGTGCTCAACCTGGACAATGGGAACGTTTTTTTTGTTTTTTTTTTTTTCTGTTTATTTTTCAAACATAGGTGGGCGGAATGCCACTCAGCTTTATTAGTTCCAAGGCTGTCATGGGCATCCCTCTGATGTATATTCAAGGATAGTGCATGGACTGAAACCAGAATGATCCGTTATTTATATCACCAGCATAGAAACAAGCTACTTAAATTGTCCTAAGTATCTAACGGTACGCATCTTTTAAAAAAGCTGAGACAACAAACCTCATGTTTCTTCTTTCATGATAGGAGACAATATTGTTTTATTGATTTTTAGCTGGTTCTTTTACAAGGTCCGTAAGATACATAAGCGAAGTAGATTTATTACATTTTCCAAAGTGGAAATCAATATGGCAAAGATGGGCATATTTCTTGGTTGGTTGTGGTCAGTTACATTGAGTTGAAAAATTTAAGATCTGTTTTTTGCCATATTTTATTCATACAGTTGGAGAAAATCCATTACAAAGCTCTTTCTCCTTATTCTCATTGGAAAATAGAGCTCTGTGCCTTTTGCTTCAATGGGAGCACAAATACAATGAATGTAGTCAGAGCATATAGAGTTTGTAGATTAGTGACAATGTTGGAAGCATTCTAATTTGATTATTATTTCTACAAAAATTTAATTTTGTGGCCATTATGCTTTATAGTCATAATTTTGTAATCAACACTAAAACTAAATAAATAACCTGAAGGCTTAACAGTAACAATTAAATAGCAGACGTGTCAGATTTTTCTCAGCATAACATAGCCAGATATCTGTAACTGCTCTGATTTTTTTAAGTGAGCATTTCCATTTTGTAATTTTTTTCCTACAGAGCAATTTAATTCAGATTCACTTACTACAAATTCTTACCAGAGTAGGTTGAAGTAACAGGACAAAGAAATATAAAATGCTTTAAGCTTTGAGATGCCATTTTTATCTATTTCAAGCTCAAATTTCTAGTTCTTTCAATCAATGCAATTTGTCAATCAAGCAAAGCTTTTTGAGTGAACATTTACTGCTGTTTTATGAAATGCATTAGCAAATTTAAAAGTTACTGTTACTAAAAGTTACTAATAATGTATATGCGATGTTCCTTTAATATATATTTAATATGTGTATACTTAATAGTGCATATCTTGAAACTTAGCACTAGTGACTAACAGGGAAATACTTTCTGACATTTAATTACCAAATAGAGTTGAGTCCTCTTACACCCTTAATCTTTCTGTGAGATTATTCTTCTGAGCAATAGTGACAAAAATAAATATTGAGTGATAGACAAAAATGAAATATAGCACAGATGGATATTTCCAGTAAGAAAATGCATACAGTAATAGGCAGGAAAACAACTCAGACTGTTTTCTGGGGTAAAGAATTTGAATGAGGCCGGGCACGGTGGCTCACGCCTGTAATTCCAGCATTTTGGGAGGCCGAGGTGGTCAGATCACAAGGTCCGGAGATCGAGACCATCCTGGCTAACACGGTGATACCCCGTCTCTACTAAAAAATACAAAAAATTAGCCAGGCATGGTGGTGGGCGCCTGTAGTCCCAGCTACTCGGGAGGCTGAGGCAGGAGAATGGCATAAACCCGGGAGCTGGAGCTTGCAGTGAGCCGAGATTGTGCCACTGCACTCCAGCCTGGGCGACAGAGCGAGACTCCATCTCAAAAAAAAAAAAAAAAAAGAATTTGAATGAGCTTGTCATTCACTACCTTATAAACAACTACTATAATCTCTCAACTCTTGATAGGAATATATTCCAGAAAGTGTAGTTTGATATTAAAGTCATTTCTTTCTGTCAGGTAAGTACTGATTCATAGAAGTTACTATTAGATACTATTTTCTTTATCTCTTGTTATTACATATGAGTAATAAAAATATGCTCAGTTTGTCAAATTTATCTCAAATACTCATTTTTATTACACTGATTTTGTGTTATTTTGAAAATAAAGTTTATGCAAAACAAGCTTCAGGTATTGCATTAGAGGTAAGCATTCTTCACAATTTAGTGCTTTGAAGGCACTATTTTATTATGTCTCCATTCTACTCCCCTCTGAGTTACTTGTTTCTAATTGATAAAAACACACTGTGTGGGGCATTGTGCTGGTACCAGGTGTGTAATGATAAGCAAAACCAGACACAGTCACTCCTGGAAATTATTCTTTATCAGCTTATTATCTGACACTCTGTTGTTCAATATGCTAGTCAGTAGCCACATGTGGCTATTTAAATTTTAATTAACTAAAATTAAATAATATGAAAATTTTAATTTCTTAGTTACACTAGCCACATTTCAATTGCACAATAGCCACATGTGGCTACTGGCTGTCGTATTAGATAGCACACTGTGTTAGGCCATTCTTGCATTGCTATAAAGAAATACTTGAGACTGGGTAATTTGCAAAGAAAAGGGGTTTGATTGGCTTACAGTTCTACAGGCTGTATAGGAAACAGTACCGGGATCTGCTTCAGGGAAGGCACTTCACATGGCAAGAGTGGGAACGAGAGAGAGAGAGAGAGAGAGAGAGAGAGAGAAAGTAGTTGGTGGGTAGGTACCACACATTTGTAAATGTTGCCTTTATCTATCAAAAACTGCAAACTTGAAATTGTGCCAGTGGACCTCTTTTCTAACATTAGAATAGATAACTCAATCTATGGAAAAAATACCTATAAATGAGCAATATTATAATAAAGCTTTCAATGTATGATCAGGACTTTGCAAATCAATGGAGGAAGAAAACATTATTTCACAAGTAATGGAATGACTAGATAACAATTTGAGGGAAATAACACACAGTTATAAAAATTATGTTACATATCAAAACAAATTCCACATGGAAAAAGTGTTAAATATTAAAATAAATTAAAATAAAGAAAATATAATTAAATATTTATCAAAACTCTAGAAGGGAGATACTTTTTAAAATTTATCAGTGATAAAATATACCTCAAAGAAAAGATTAGTGCTTCTATAGATACATAAAATTAGCACAAAAAAAAAGTCACAACTACATACTAGAAAAATAGCTTCAGCAGATTTGATTTCTTTGTTAGATTAAAAACATAAACATTAATAAGAAAAGCACTTACTGCTGGGTGCAGTGGCTCATACCTATACTCCCAACTGCTCAGAAGGCCCACTTGAGCCTAGGTGTTCAAGGCTGCAGTCAGCCGTGATCATGCCACTGCACTCCACCTTGGGTGACAAAGACCTTGCCTCTAAAATTTTTTAAAAAGCAATTATTTCCCCCATAAATAAATCCGCAAAGGATAAATAAACAACTCACTAAAAAAGTACACTTACTAAAATAAAAGAGGAAATCGTTGAGCCTTTAAATAATTGAACCTTAATTGTAAACTAAAATTATAAATAATTATTTTCACATACTATAGTATAAAAGTTTCTCGTAATAATTTCTAATGCTGACAGAGATATACTGGAATTATTATTTTGTGCACTGTTAATATCGTTAAAAAATACACAATGCAACACATACTATCCGCACCTCCCATACACACACACAAATATATTGTTCTCTTTAATTCCAGGTCTGAGAATCTAACCTAAAGAAATAATCTAAAGTATAAAACAAGCTATATACATGCCAATATCCATCTCAACATTGTCATACAGAATTAAGGAAGAAACTAAAATATCCAACAATAGAACAGTTAAATAAGTTATAGTAACTTTGTATACAATGCAATTGTATACAGGCTGTATAGGGTGTGTTATACTTATATGATGTGTTATATGATGTGTTATATAATATATTCTAATTACATATTAGAAGATTATATATTATTATTCAGCTGTTGAAGTAATCACAATGCTTATAATAAAAATTAAGATAAAAATATTATGCACGTTGTGCACATGTACCCTAAAACTTAAAGTATAATAAAAAAAAAAGTACTGGTCATGATAATAATGAAAACCAACAAAAAAAATTATGTATAATTACATATTCACTTTATTTAACTACAAAAAGCTTGAAAATAAAGAAAATGGACTCTATTAAAACATATTGAAATATTGATAGTAATAGGATTAAAAAATATAAGTGTAACTGAAAATTAAAAGTTGACTGTCTTCTAATCTTGATTTTCAAAGTTTAGCATGAAGAGTGGGAAGGACTTCTTTAACAATAAATATAGCCAAAAATAGCAGGGTCTTAAGGAAACTTATTTTACTTTGTCACTATATAAAAATAATTACTTTTTATAATGAGTTTTGATAGTAGGTGCTTATTATTCCTAGTAGTCAGACTGAGTTTCAGTGAGTCACTTTTATTTTCATTTTTATCAAGTTAATATTTATTATAGTGAAATTCACAGTTAAGTATATAGTTTGATGAGTTTGATAAATCAAAATACAGAATATATCCAACACTCCAGAGAGAACCTTTGGATCCCCTTTCAGGTAACACCTACTTTCAGTAGACAACCTTAATTTTATTTCTTTGTAATAAATTCATTTTGCCTGTTATAAAATTTCATATAAATTGAATTACACAGCTTGTACTCATTTATATCTTCTGTTGAATTGACCATTTTGTTGTTATGTAATGTCCCTCCTTATCTCTCCTTATCTCTAGCAAGGCTTCTTGACTTGAAATTAATTTTGTCTGATATTTATTTAGCCAAAAAAGTAGTATATTGTTTTGTTCATCTACTTCCAATCTATCAACAGTTTTATATTTAAAGTGTATTTTTAATAGATAATATATTGTTCTTATTTTTCACCTAGTGTGAAAATCTGTCTTTTATTAAAGTGTTTTGTTTATTTACATTTAATGTAATTTGTGACACTGATGGATTTAGGACTACCATTTTGTCATTTGTTTTCTATTTGTCCCATCTATATTTTATACACCTGTTTATCCATTCCTGCCTTCTTTTTCTTTAATAACATTTTTATTTTATCTAAATTCTTCTATTGGATTTTAAACCATAACTCTTCATATTATTTTATTTGTTGTCCTAGGGATTATAATATATATCATTAACTTATTATATTATAATTAGATATAGTATTATACTACTCATATAAAATATAAGAACTTTGCAACGTTATAATTTTATTCCCACAGCTTTTGTGCTAAAACGGTAATATATTTTACAACTCTGTTCACTGTAAATCCTACAGTTCCATGTTATTATTTTTGCTTTAATAATTTTTATGTCTTTTGAAGAAATTAAGAAAAGAAAAATTGTGTATTTTATATTTATTCACATATAGTAATCACTCCTTTTTCCACAAGGGGTATATGTTCCAAGACTCCAAGTGGATGCCTGAAACCACAATAGTACTGAACCTTATTAAACACTATATATACTATGTTTTTTTCTATACATACCTACAATAAAATTTAATTTATAAGTTAGGCACAGTAAGAGATTGACAACAATAACTAATAATAAAATATAATAATTATAATAATATACTGTAATAAAAATTATATGAATGTGATCTCTGTCTCTCTCTCTCTCTCTCTCTCTCTCTGTCTGTCAGAATGTTTTATCATACATTTTACTCACTTGTTTGGGCCATGGTTGACCACAGGTAACTGAAACTGTGGAAAGATAAACTGCAGATAAGGAAAGACTACCGTATTTACCATTTCTGGTATTCTTCATTTCTTCTTACATATTGGAGTCTCCATCTGGTTACATTCCCTTCAGCTTGAATAACACTCCTTAGCATTTTCCTTATTGCAGGTGTGCTAGTAACAAGTTCTTTCAACTCTTATTTATCTGAAAGTGTCTTTATATTTGAAGAATATTTTCACTGGATATAGAATTCAGGATTGACATATTTGTTTCCAGAACTTTAAAGGTGATATTCTATTATTTTCTAGTTTCCATTGTTTCTGATACAGTGATAATTTGTTTTTTTATTCCCTTGTATGCAGTATTTCTTTTTTCCTCTACTTTTTCCTTTCATGATTCTCTGTCTTTGTTTTTAGTAGTTTGACTATGGTGCACTTAGGTCTAATTTTTTTTTTTTTTTGGTCCTTATTTTCTTTGGTGTTTGCTGGGCTTTTTGGATATCTAAGTTGATGTAATTTCACCAAACTTGAGAAAAGTTGAGCCATTGTTTTTTTTCACATATTTTGTCTGCCACATTTTTTTCTCTCATAGTTTTCTGAGACTCCAATTAAACATTTGCTTAGATGGTTTAATTATCCTAAAGGTCACTAAAGTTCTATTTTTATTTCAATATTTTTGTCTTTGTTTTATGGATTGGATAATTTCTATTGCTTTGTCTTCAAATTTACTGACTTTTTCTTCTGTCATCTCTAATCTGCTATTAGGTTCATCCAGTGAATCTTTTCATTTCAGATATTGCATTTTTCAGTTTCAGAATTTCCACTTAATTTTTAGTAGTTTAATTTCTCTGCCAAGTTTTACCATTTATTCATTCATTATGACTGTATCTTTTAACATTTTTGAGCATATTTATGATAGATACTTTCCAGTCTTTGCTAATTACAACATCTGGATCATCTTCGAGTCATTTTCCATTCACTACTTTTTCTCATTAGGAGCCACATTTTCCTGTTTTTCTTCACATGTCTATTAATTTTTATAATATATTGGATATGATGGATGATATTTTATAGACCATAGGTTCCACTGGCTTCTTGTGAAGACTGTTTTTGTTCTAGCAGGTTGTAAATTATTGGCCAATAACCTAGCACTTATTAGAGGTTGGCTTTACAACAGTTAGGTGGGTCCGTTTCAAATTTACCTTTAGTTTCAGCATGAATCTCTTAATCTGTAGGTATTGTTTTACACCTAATCATGGCCCTTTTAGGCCTTCAATGGAAAGCTTGAATTGTTTGGTTTTTCCTTTTATGTTTGGTTGACACATAGTGGTAGCACATATTTATGGGGGTACAGAGTGTTGATACATTTGTACAGTGTGCAATGATCACGGTAATTAGGGTATTTTTTACCTCAAGCATTTATTACTTTGTGGTGGGAACATTCAAAATCCTTTCTTCTATATTTCTGAACATATACAATAAATTATTACTAATTATATTTATCCTACAGTGTTATAGAACACTAGAACTTATTCCTCCTATCCAGCTGTGTAATTTTGTATACTTTAACCAACATCTTCCTATCTTCCTCTCCCCTATACTCCTCCTAGCTTCTGATAACCATAATTCTTCTATAAGATGAATTTTTTAGTTCCAACATATGAGAGAGAACATGTAGTATGCATCTTTCTGCACCTGGCTTATTTCACATAATGTCCTCCAAGGCTCATCCATGTTGTTGAAAATGACAAGATTTCATTCTTCTTATGTCTGGATGGTATTCCATTGTGGATATATGCCACATTTTCTTTGTTCATTCATCTGTTGATAGACATTTAGGTTGATTACATATCTTGGTGATTGTCAAAAATACTGCATGGGGATTCAGATACATCGTCAATATACTGATTTTTTTTCCTTTCAGTAAAAACCCAGTAGTGAGATTGCTGGATCATATGTTAGATCATTTTAGTTTTTTGAGAAACTTTCATACTGTTTTTTATAATGGCTGTACTAATTTACAGTCCCACCAACAGTGCCCAAGGGTTCCTGTTTCTCTGCATCCTCACCAGCATTTGTAATTTGTTGCTCTTTAATAAAAGCTGTTCTAACTGGAGTGAGATGATAGCTCATTGTGGTTTTGACCTGCATTTCCTTGATGATTAGTGATGTTGAGCATTTTTAATATATGTGTTGGTCATTTGTATGACTTCTTTTCAGCAATATCTATTCAAATCCTTTGCCCATTTTTAATTGGATTACTTGCAGTGTTTTGCTGTTATTTGAGTTCCTTGTACATTCTGGATATGAGTCTCTTGTCAGATGAATAGTTTGCAAATATTTTCTGCCATTCTGCAAGTTGTCTCTTCATTCTGTTGATTTTTTTCTTTGCTGTGCAGAAGCTTTTTAGTTTCATATAGTCTCATTTATCTGTTTTTGTTTTTGTTACCTGTGCTTTTGTGGTCTCACCCATAAAATATTTGCCTAGACCTGTGTCCTGAAGCATTTGTCTTATGTTTTCTTCCAGTAGTTTTTTAGTTGCAGGTATTAATATTACATGTAAATCTTTAATCCATTTTTAGTTGATCTTTTGTAGGTGGTGAGAGATAGAAGTCTAAGGAAAACTTAAACTGTTTATCAATCCTTTATATCTTAGAAGGACACAGATTTGACGCACTGCTTCAGTGAGCAGCATCTGAAAGCTCTTCTCATATCTTTCAACCTTCAAACTGTGGCTCTCTTGATTTTCTCTTTAGAATCTCTTCTGCAACTCAAAGATCAGCCAAGGATTTGAAAGGAGTTTGTTTACTGATTCACTTCTTCTTTTATAGATATTTCCCCCTCAATTTCCAGCCACTCTGACAACCCCCAAGCTGTCCTCTGACACCTCAGTGAGATTGTGGCTTTGTGCTTTCCTTATAGTTATCTCAAGCTGCACAGACTGGGGAGTGCCCTGAGGGGGAATACCAAATGAAAACAACACTCGCACAGTACATTTTCCTTCTTTCAAAGATTGAAACTGCTGTAGTGTCTGCCTGACACTCTCCATTGCTTTCAATCATTATTTTTGTATTTTGTTCAGACTTTATAGTTGTTATCTATAGGAGGGTTAGTCTTATATAAGAAACTATGCTATCAGTAAAACTGGAACCCAAGTAGGATGTTTTATTAGTTGTCCATGCTTCCCTAATTAAGGAGCTGCCATTGATATGGTTTGTAGAATCCTGTTATAGCAGAACATATCCATATGGAATAAGCAACACACTCCTGGAAGATTTTAGAAAACAAAGAATCCCTTCCTAAGACATACTTATGGGTGCAATACTAATGGTTTCTTCCCCATAGGGTTCTAATGCTAATTGCACATACTCAGTGATGGAAAGCTCCAGAAATTCCCTAATTATATTTCTGCTCCAAAGCCATATAATTTGAGGAGCTGATATTCCCAGGAACTGATACACCCATCACTTTATTGGGCCAATGAATTAGGAAAGATTGTGTGACCTGGTTATGATCAGAAAACCTGTGCCTCTGAGCCGGCACCTCGAAGTGGCCTTTGTCAGACAGGAGAGGCAAAGGTGGTTCCAGCCTGGGGCATCTGGAGATTCTGGGGCACAGCTGAGTTCTATAAGTCTCAATCGAACAGTTCTGTCTCTAGGAATATGTTAAGGGCTGGACATATGATGACAAAACTTTAAAATGCCACTAGAGGTCTAAGAAATGGTTGAGTCTGTCACTGCCAGAATATGAATTCAGCTTAATAATAAGTTAGAAAAGATGCAAATAAGTTAAACTGATAATATTCTTCTTGGATATATACTGGCTTTTTCCTCATTGGTGTGCTTTAGCAAAGGCTAGAGTATCAAAATCTTTTCAGGTTTCCTCTTATAGAAACAAAGACACTTTTGATTTTTATCATATTAAAGTATAATGCATTTCAATCATCAAAAGCCAATTTTCTGAGAGAAACTATATAATGGAGGATGTATTTTAGAGTCAGGCAAGCCTGAGTTTTAATCCTAGCTCTACCATTTACTAGCTGTGTGATTTTGGACATGATATTTAAGCTTTCTGATCTTAAGTTTCTGAATCTAAAACGTGTGACTATTAATAGGAATCCCACTGGGAATGCTGTGAGGTTGAAATTAGATAATGTATTTTAAATGCCTGGCAAAGTGTCTGACACAAAGTACACACTTAAGGAGTGGAGGGGTATTATCACCATCACGGTTTTAAAAACGATATTAACATTATCATATGAGTTAGCTGGTTGAGAAAAGTAAGAGTGCAGGGAATCAAAAGAATAGGATAGAAGATTTTTCTTCTTTGTACAACACTATATTGTTTTGATACCTTATATCAAAAACTTATTATGCATATCTGGCCCTTCCCTGCCTATTTATCCTATTTCATCACCACAGTTTTCTTCCCTAACTGAAAATTCTTACCCAAAGTTTTTTTCGGTTTCTTAACTACACAAAACTCTCCTCATTTCAAAGCCTCTCCTTATGCTGTTCCCTGTGCGTTTGGCCATCTTTTCATGCAGTCTCCAGGTCTTGGTTTAAATATCACCTCAGAGAATAGTCTACCCTGGACACTGACTAAGTAGCTAGTCTTTTATTAATCTGACACCACCACCTAGTTTATTTCGTTTTGTCTTAGTCAGTTCAGGCTGCTGTAACAGAATACCGTAGACTGGGTGGCTTAAACAACGGCAATTCATTCCTCACAATTCTGGAGGCTGAGAAATTGATTTCTCACATTCCAAGATCCAGACCCTGGCAGATCTGGTATCTGGCAAGGACACACTTCCTGTTTGCAGATGGCCATTTCTCATTGTATCACATGGTAGATAGAGAGAGAGGACGCATGTGTTCTCATCTTTTTATAAGGGCACTGATCCCATTCATGAGCGCTCTACCCTCATTCACTAATTACCTCTCAAAGGCTTTACCTCCTAATACCATCACACTGGGGATTAGGATTTCAACGTGTGGATTTTAAGAGGATGCAAACATTTAGTTCATAGCACCTTTCTAGCACTTTTCACAATTTTTGATTATATGTTTGCACGGTACTTACTAGTGTTCTCCCTAGATAAACTGCAAACCCTGCTCTGTGAGGTAGTGACCATGTCTGCTTTATTTATTAATATACGTAGTGCTTACATAGACTCAGTACATATTTTGCAAATAAATAAAAGAACAAATGTGATACAGAGGATACTGATGAGTAAATAAAGCCAGTTTATGACTTCCTACAAATACAATGGGCATAATAATTGAGTCTGCAATAGTAGAGTCATGAAAAGTGATTGGGCCATTGAATTTTTAGGAATGCAGAAATAAATTATACAGTTTTATTTGTAAGTACCAATCGATAAATGTGATCATTTACTAATGGCTTAAAAATTCATACTCTGTTTTTCTCTCTACTTTTTTTTAATCTAGAATGGCCACATCTGTTGCTCAGTGGATCCACAGTGCCTTCAGGAACTGTGAAGTTAACTGTCTCATGTGAGATTTCTGTTAAAAGAATGTTCTTTCATTAAAAAGACCAAAAAAAAGTTAAAACTTAAATTGGGTGATTTGTGGGCAGCTAAATGCAGCTTTGTTAATAGCTGAGCGAACTTTCAATTATGAAATTTGTGGGGCTTGCCAAATCACAAAAGGAAAATTATTGGGGCAAAATTAGACCTCGAGTCTGCCTCTACTGTGTCTCACATCACCATGTAGACAAATGGGCGCACAGTATACACCGTGACATCCTGAACCCTGGATAGAAAGCCTGAGCCCATTGGATCTGTGAAAGCCTCTAGCTTCACTGGTGCAGAAAATTTTCCTCTAGATCAGAATCTTCACGAATCAGTTAGGTTCCTCACTGCAAGAAATAAAATGTCAGGCAGTGAATGAATTATATTTTCAGAAGTAAAGCAAAGAAGCTATAACATGTTATGTACAGTACACACTCTGAAAAGAAATCTGAAACAAGTTATTGTAATGATAAAAATAATGCACAGGCATGGTTACTTAATATTTTCTAACAGGAAAAGTCATCCGTATTTCCTTGTTTTACTGCACTTAATATTATTTGGTTGAATTTGTTCAGTATAAGCTCGTTCTTGTGCAAAATTAAATAAATATTTCTCTTACCTTATAACACATGTGAGTCTGAGTATCTTGTTTCATATGTTCCTCTTTTCCACAGATGATTCACTATAAAAATTGCATTCTAGTTCTGCTGATGATAAACTCCTGCTATGCTATTTCTAAATTGAAAGTTGCTATTTCCAAATTTCCAAATTGAAAATGATATGCCTAAGTAAGTGATGTGATTGATAACTTAGTTCTTCCTCTCTAGAGCCTCAATTTCACCCTTTCTACCCTGCTGTGCATCCTGGGGTGGTTGACCTATACAGACCCTAATAGTGGGTTCCTTTTCCTCTTGATTCTTGTCTGGTTTCAATTATACTGCAGCAGGAAACACAGCTGGCATATTAGGAAGAGGTCAAGTTTGGATATTTATTCTGCTGGCTCCCTTCCTGCCTGGCCACTGCCATGATTTGGTGTGTCCCCTTACCGAAGGCTATATCTCTTGAAAGGTGCTCCTCTCTGTCTCACTGCCCGCTCCAGGTTCTGATAACTTCTACTGTTTGCATCTTCTGGCTTAGGGATATTAACAGCTCTGGCTATTCTGTCCTTGGGAGGTAACTGTTCAATCTTGTTTTCTCTATTTCTAGGCATATCTTTATAAATGGTCCCTTTGTTATACTCTTTAATTAGCCAGCTTGAGTGTGCCATCTGTTTCCTGCCAGGATTCTAACTGATACACGAGGAGAGCAGTATGTGAGGCTGAGAATGTCTTCAAGAATTGGTCCTTCACGTTTTGATATAAAATTTTTAAAAATCTCAGTGTTAAAAGAGATTATGATATTAATTACATGTTAAATATTTTGATGCACCAGAATGTCAGAGGGGATAAAAGTAAACATCCTGAAACTCAATAAAGGAAGCTAATCCAATATTGCCCTGTTATGTTTTACACTAGGGTGAAAAGGAAATATAAGTATTGTCAAATTAATTTTCGATGCATAGAGGCATTTTTAAAAAAAAAAATTAAAATGAACACAAGGTGACCACCGCAAGCTACAGAAATGATAAAGTGGCTTTTAACTGTTCACTCACTATTGCTATGGAAACAACCCAACACGAGCTGAGTTGAAAGATAATTCAAAAATGTCTTCATACTTTGGCATGGTAATATTTATTGAATGTGTAAAATCAAGTAGCTATATTCCCTGAATTTATCATAAATGATTTTTCTGTAGCCTTTTTATGTTTTATTTAATTTAATTGAACAGAGCATAAAGTTTATTTTTTATCAGCTGTATTACAATGGTAAATAGCAATTTAGCTTCCAAGAAGATATCTGTTAATTTGAAGTTTTTTCAAGTTATTTTTTCCTTATATAGCTTTGTGATTTCATATTGAATCCTCCTGAAAAAGTATACTTTACTCATTTTTATAAGAGAGTAAGAAATTATGTGTGTAGGAAAGTGTGTGTGTGTGTGTGTGTGTGTGTGTACACCCATATAGATACCTATTTGTCATTTAGATATGTCCTTCTGGAAGGAGAAGCAAGGCTGGAATTTTATATTACAGATCCTTTGGAAATCTTTATAGGGCTCTGGGCATATTGGTGGCTTGCACCCTTGGTTTCTATAGGCCACTAAGTGAAAGAAAACTCATAGTTAAGAAGAAAAGAAGGAAAAAACAAGACTATGATAAATCAACGACTATTCAAGCCATACATGTGTTCAGATTGAATTTTTTTTTTCTTCAAGGTTTACTCCACAAATAGTAGATTCCCCAGGAGAGTTACTGTTTTATGTGCAGACCCTGGGCAAGCAGTAATCAATTGTTTCTTAAGAACTTTGTTCCCTGAAAAAGAGAAGGTTAATGCCCTGTTTCTCACTCTGATGATAATTGGCAGAATACCATGGCTGAGTTGTGCCAATATTAAGGGAAAGTGAGAGCTAAGAAGCATGAAT
The DNA here is from genome assembly GCF_028885625.2 of Pongo pygmaeus. NCBI lineage: Eukaryota > Metazoa > Chordata > Mammalia > Primates > Hominidae > Pongo > Pongo pygmaeus. The sequence goes on along the minus strand of NC_072383.2, from coordinate 42,022,965 downwards.
TTATTTTGAAGGTGCTTAGCTCCTTTAAGGGCAGGCCTTGGTGAAAATAGCCTTTAATCCATTTTCTTTATTTCCCCTTTTCTGCAAAAAAAAAAAAAGAGAGAGAATATTTAGCTATGATTCTTTGGTTTAGTAACCTATATAGTTTATCTCCCTTTTTAAAAGACTGCCATATTGCTTTTTTAGTTTGCCTTATATAATGGTAAAGAGTCATGCATTTGTTCAATTATCCTGCAATATAATGGAACCCTTTCATCCTTCCCATAACTTGGTTATCTATAGCCAAAGTTGAAACACCCTGTAAATTGCCTTTACAAAATGAATGGCATATCAAAGCTCTAAAACAGCAGTCAATACTCTTGAGTGTTGGAGTAGCAGAAGTTATTCAGTTGAATAAAACTGAGGTTACATCTACTGAATAAAAGATGAGCTTCAGTTCACTAAGCATGACCTCATCTATCAAAGCTCCACATTGCTGACTAGTTAGGACTTCCTCTGAAGGTCGGCACATCCCACAGATACCTGCATGGTCCTATTCCTGTTGATATAGGTAGCTTAAGGATGGACAATACCAACTGTTCTTAAAGAAAGACTTTTTATTTTCCGTTTTTTCAAATGTAGAGTGTAGAGTGTTGTAGCTCAACAGTAAATTGATCTCTGAGAGAGTCATGCCGAAAGCATCCCTGAAGACAATAAGTGGATGCTGTGCTCTGTACCCACTTTGTTCACTGTGGTACCTGGACACTCCCTGTCTGCAGTCACCGTTGCAGTGGAGTTGGCTCCTTGTGGTCTTACTGACATTTCATTACTGCACAGTTTTCCACCCTAGAATTCAACATTTTCCGTAAAGGAGTTGTCACCTCTTTGCAGAATAATTGCCCTTACTTTGCAGAATAATTGCCCAGGTAGAAAGTCAGGAATTCCTTGGGCTACAGTAGCTCTGGATTGGTGGTGACATAAATAGGCAAGGAAAATAACTATTGGAGAAGTTTGGAACAGGATAATCAGAGTTGCAGTTTCTTGTGTTCTCTCTACTTGCCAGGATGGGACAACTCTCCCTCATCTTTTGTCTTTGTATTGGTATTAAATAATTGTTCATAGAGATTGTTTGCATGACAGAGTCTGAAATTTTTATTTATTCCAAATGATGGATGGCACACTATGTTACTGCCACCACCAATATATTGCATTTAAAACATGACCTCTTATTTATCTCCAATGTTAGGTGTTTTAGAAAAGCAGCCTGAAATGAGAGTATAATTCTATGTAAAAGCAGAAATGATAGTGAGTTTAAGTTTGTTTTTGAGGCTTCTTCTCTTTCTTTCACAAAACCACAGCCATAGAGAAAGAAAAGAAAAATAATGAACAAAGTATGTGCAAAGCATAAGCATTCATTTATTGCTGACTCATAAAGTACATGTCCTAATGGCGGAGAAAGAAAATTAACAAATAAATAGATACCATGCCAGGTGGTGATAAGAGCTAGAAGAAAAGTTAAGCTGGCTTGGGATACTGTTGTAGAGAGGGGTGATCGTTTAGGTCGGTTGGGCAGGAAGTCCTCTCCACAACAAAATAGTATTGGGGCAAATACTTGGATGAGGTGAGAGCATGAGCCATTTTCATACCTGGAGCCATTTTCATACCTGGAGAGAAGGAGTTACAAGCAGGGGGAACAGTGTGCGCAGGTCTGAGGTGGAAGCACACCTACATGTCTTGAGTGGAATGAGAACGTGGAAACATGTAGAAGATGCTGTCAGAGGAGTGACCACATCAGGTTCTCCTAGGCCATGGTTAGCGATTTGTGTTTTTATTCTTAGTGACATAGAAGGCATTAGCGAGTTTTGAGCATAGCTGTGCTATAATATGACAGGTAAAATGATCTGTCTTGTTACTATGTGGAGAATAAACAGAGGTGGGGTTGGGGGAGAAACGAGCGGTGTTGGTGAACATGTACTCAGGAGGCACATTCATACCACAGGATTTCAGACAAGAGAATAATGGTTTGGACTAGGATGGTAATAATGAGAACCAAAAGTATTTAACATGAAAGAATATTCAATTTAATGAAATAATGGGTAGAAAGACTAAATGTCACAAAAATGTCAGTTCTCCCCAGTAGTTATAATTTTAAAAATGTTATTTTAAGGTGATTGTAAACTATTATAGAAAAACAGATGTCCAAGAATAGCCAGGAATACTTTGAGAAAAGATTATATTTGGAGACAGGGGATACTTATTCTACCATGTATCAAGAAGGTATAAAGCTATAGGAATTAAGAGTCATTGTTTCAGGAATAAACAAGCTAGATAACATGAACATTTTCATCAAAACCTCAGAAACCATCTTATACACATATAGATACTTGATAGAAGATAGAAGTTACACTGAGCGAAGCTGTGAAAATTGATTATGGGAAAGCAAAAACATAGACATTGATCCTTATTTCATAAAAATAAATTCCACATAGGTGAAAGAGCAAAATGTGAAAAATAAAATAAATTTATGGAAAAAAGTTAGAATTGTTTTTGGCTTTAGAATATTTTTCAATAAACTCAAAAAGCATATATATATATATATATATGCATGTGTGTGTATATATATATATATGTCCTAAAAAGAAGAAAAGTACAATGCATCCAACAGAAAAATGATCAGAAGCAATGCCTAGGTATGCTACAAGAAAGGAAATCCCAGAATGACTAACAAGCATGTAAAATTTGCTTAGGGTCACTAGTAATCAAGTAAATGTATGTTAAAACCACAATGACACAATAGGGAAAAATGACAAAATTAAAAAGTAATATAACACCAGATATTGGTGAGCATATGAAACAACAGGAATACTATGCTTGTACACTATACACACACCTCCAAACCAGTTTGGAGGGTAACTTTGCAGTGCAGAAAGTTGAAGATGTGCACCCCTTATGATAGTATATACTCTTAAGTACATGATCTAGAACTGCACTGTTCAATGCAGTAGCCACTGGCCATTTGCAGCTATTAAATTAAAGTGTATTAAAATTAAATTACATTCAGTTCTCCATTTGCATGAGCCACATTTCAAGGGCTCAGTAGCTACTCTGTGACTAGTGACTACTCTATTGGGCAGCACAATGAACATTTCTATAATTGTAAAATGTGCCATTCAACAGAAGTGATATAGAAGAATTCTCATACACATGGACAAGGTTTATAACAGCTTTATTTGTAATAACAAAAAACCACTCAAATGTTAATATAGTCAATGATAAACAAAATGTGGTATGTTTATTTGGAATACTCGAATGAAAATAAATAAAACTACATATACCAGCATGAATGAGTCTCACAAACAATGTTTAGAAAAATTGAGACATAACAACGTGCTAGCAGCCCTCGCTCGCTCTCCGTGCCTCCTCAGCCTCAGCGTCCACTCTGGCCGTGCTGGAGGAGCCCTTAAGCCTGCTGCTGCACTGTGGGGGCCCCTCTCGGGCTGGCGGAGGCTGGAGCTGACTCCCTCTGCTCGCAGGCAGGTGTGGAGGGATAGGAACAGATGGGAGCCGGGACTGCAAGCGGTGCTCGCAGGCTGGCGCGGTTTCTGGGTGGGCGTGGCCGACCTGCGCCTGGTGGGCTTGATCAGAGAATGGGTCTGGTGCGTGGACCGCCGTTCCCTCTTCGCAGGGTCATTGGCCACGATGGTGGGTCTCTGTTTCTTTCTCGCTTCCCCTCTTTTCCTCTTGGTTGTCTGGGGCAAACTCCCTCTGGGCTGCCGGAGTGCCACAGCTAGGAGCCACAAAGTCTGGCAGAGAGTGCCAGTGAGAGGTGAAGCTGGCTGGACGTCTTGAATGGGTGGGGACTTGGGGAACTTTTCTGTCTAGCTAAAGGATTGTAAATGCACCAGTCACCACTCTGTCTAGCTAAAGGTTTGTAAACACATCAATCAGCATTCTGTCAAAACAGACCAATCAGCTCTCTGTAAAATGGACCAATCAGCAGGATGTAGGTGGGGCCAGATAAAGGAATAAAAGCAGGCCCCTGGAGCCGGTAGTGGCAACCTGCTCCGGTCCCCTTCCACGGTGCGAAGCTTTGTTCTTTCTCTCTTTGCCATACATCTTGCTGCTGCTCACTCTTTGGGTCCGCCCTGTGTTTTAAGAGCTGTTAACACTCACCACGAAGGTCTGCAGCTTCACTCCTGAAGCCAGCGAGACCATGAACCCACCAAGAGGAAGGAACAACTCAGGACGCACCACCTTTATGAACTGTAACAGTCACCGTGAAGGTCTGCAGCTTCACTCCTGAGGCTGGCAAGACCATGAACACACAGGAAGGAACGAACAACTCCAAACGTGCTGCCTTTAAGAGCTGTAACACTCGCTGCGAAGGTCTGCGGCTTCACTCCTGAAGTCAGTGATACCACGAACCCACTGTGTCCAGAATTGGTGGGTTCTTGGTCTCACTGACTTCAAGAATGAAGCTGCGGACCCTTGCGGTAAGTGTTACAGTTCTTAAAGGCAGCGTGTCTGGAGTTTGTTCCTTCTGATGTTCAGATGTGTTTGGAGTTTCTTCCTTCTGGTGGGTTCGTGGTCTCGCTGGCTTCGGGAGTGAAGCTGCAGACCTTCACTGTGAGTGTTAACAGCTCTTAAGGCAGCGCATCTGGAGTTGTTCGTTCCTTCCATCTGGAGTTGTTCGTTCCTTCCATCTGGAGTTATTCATTCCTCCTGGTGGGTTTGTGGTCTCACTGGCCTCAGGAGTGAAGCTGCAGACCTTCGTGGTGAGTGTTACAGCTCATAAAGGCAGTGCGGACCCAAAGAATGAGCAGCAGCAAGATTTATTGCAAAGAGCGAAAGAACAAAGCTTCCACAGTGTGGAAGGGGACCCAAGCGGGTTGCCACTGCTGGTTGGGGCAGCCTGTTTTTATTCTCTTATCTGGTCCCACCCATATCCTGCTGATTGATACATTTTACAGAGAGCTGATTGGTCCATTTTACAGAGGGCTGATTGGTCCATTTTGACAGGGTGCTGATTGGTGCATTTACAATCCCTGAGCTAGACAGAGTGTTGATTGGTGCATTTACAATCCTTTAGCTAGACATAAAAGTTCTCCAAGTCCTCACTAGATTAGCTAGACACAGAGCACTGATTGGTGTGTTTACAAACCTTGAGCTAGACACAGAGTGCTGATTGGTGCATTTACAATCCTTTAGCTAGACGCAAAAGTTCTCCAAGTCCCCACTAGATTAGCTAGACATAGAGCACTGATTGGTGCATTTACAAACCTTGAGCTAGACACAGGGTGCTGATTGGTGCGTTTACAATCCTTTAGCTAGACATAGAGCACTGACTGGTGCATTTACAAACCTTGAACTAGACACAGGGTGCTGATTGGTACATTTACAAACCTTTAGCTAGACATAAAAGTTCTCCAAGTCCCCACTAGAATAGCTAGACACAGAGCACTGATTGATGCTTTTACAAACCTTTAGCTAGACACAGAGTGCTGATTGGTGCATTTACAATCCTCTAGCTAGACATAAATTTCTCCAAGTCCCCACTAGAATAGCTAGACACAGAGCACTGATTGGTGCGTTTACAAACCTTTAGCTAGACACAGAGTGCTGATTGGTGCATTTACAATCCTCTAGCTAGACATAAAAGTTCTCCAAGTCCCCACTAGAATAGCTAGACACAGAGCACTGATTGGTGCATTTACAAACCTTGAGCTAGACGCAGGATGCTAATTGGTGTGTTTACAAACCTTGAGCTAAACACAGAGTGCTGATTGGTGTATTTACAGTCCCTTAGCTAGACATAAAGATTCTCCAAGTCCCCACTAGACTCAGGAGCCCAGCTGGCTTCACCTAGTGGATCCTGCACCAGGGCCACAGGCAGAGCTGCCTGCCAGTCCCGCGCCACACGCCCGCACTCCTCAGCCCTTTGGCAGTCGATGGGACTGGGCGCCGCGGAGCAGGGGGCGGCACTCATCTGGGAGGCTCAGGCCACACAGGAGCCCACGGCTGTGGGAGGCTCGGCCATGGTGGGCTGCAGGTCCTGAGCCCTGCCCCAAGGGGAGGCAGCTAAGTTCCCAGCGAGAATTTGAGGGCAGCACCGGCCCAGGACTGCTGGGGAACCCAGCGCACCCTCCGCAGCTACTGGCCTGGGTGCTAAGCCCCTCACTGCCTGGGGTGGCGCCGGCTGGCCGCTCCGAATGCAGGGCCCACAGAGCCCACCCCGACCCAGAACTCGCGCTGGCCCGCGAGCACCACATGCAGCCCCGGTTCCCGCCCGTGCCTCTCCCTCCACACCTCCCGCAAGCAGAGGGAGCCAACTCTGGCCTCGGCCAGCCCAGAGAGAGGCTCCCACAGTGCAGTGGCGGGCTGAAGGGCTCCTCAAGTGTGGCCAGAGTGGGTGCTGAGGCCAAGGAGGTGCTGAGAGAGAGTGAGGGCTGCAAGGGCTGCCAGCACGCTGTCACCTCTCACCACCAGAAGGAAGAGACTCTGGACACATCTGAACATCTGACGGAACAAACTCTGGACACACCATCTTTAAGAACTGTAACACTCACTACGAGGTCCGTGGCTTCATTCTCAAAGTCAGCGAGACCAAGAACCCACCAATTCCGGACACAAAATTATGATGCAGAATATACATGTATAACAAGGAATAAACTTTTTAAGCGTTATAATTTTGATAATTTATAAAATTTTAAAATGTGAAAAACAACCTATATGTGGTGTAGACATATATTTATGCAAGTGTAAGTATATTAAATTGTGTGGGAATAATAGACATCAAATTAGGATAGTAGTTATCCTAAGAAGTGGACGAGGGGTGCCAGGTACATGGATGCATAGCTGTGTTGCTAATATGTATCATATTATGCCATATATTCCAGTTATTTCAAAATAATGCTATCTCTAACACTCAAAAAATGAGTTTACAAATTGATTAAACATGTTTATATTTTGTATGTTTTTATATTTCTACTTTATAAATACATATATTTAATAAAATATATATATACAAATTTACCCTAAATATATACCTATATTTTCCTAACTAAGCCAGTTAGTTTTATACAGGCATGTAAAAATACCACAAGCTTTATCAAAGCAAGACTTTAAAAAGTATACACAGAATTGTCTAAAAAATTTTCATTCCTAATTCTTTATTTAAATAAATACAGTACTACTCCTTTAAAGACAAATTGTAAAGGGAAGAAAATCACCACCATAATTTCACTACCTTTGCTACTGTTTTTATTTATCTTCTCTTGGCTCACATGCCTACACATTTTACATCATTGCAGTCATGGTATGTATAATTTTATCTCCACCTTTGCATGAAATTTTGGAGAAACAATTATTCCAATGAAATTATTAGATGTTAGTAAAAGTTTAATGGCTGGTACATATTTCACCGATTTGTTGTAAGTATAGTTTATTTCCTTCTAACTTTTTTACTACTATAAATGCCACTGTAATTTATATCATGTGAGCTGTTTCTTTAGACCATATCATGAAGAATAGATTTAATGAAGCAAGTTATGAATGGTCTATATGATGTGTTTTAACTTGTTTTCTTGCTTGTGCAAAGGCTATACCAATGTACAATGCCACCAGCAATGTATGGAGTTCATTTTAAAACACACTTTTGCCACCATTGAATATTACCAATTTAGTTTTTGTCTTCCATTTTGTTTCTTTTATTTGTATAAAATGGTATATTTGTTTTAATTTGAATTTCTCTAAATAACTGTGAAGGTAAACATTTATAGTTGTTTATTCCCCATGTATGAATTATCTATTTACGTCTTATGTTCATGTATTTGGTGTTTTGATATTTTATACGTGAGAATTAGATATCCCTTATAATTGTTAGAAATCCTTTAACACATTTCTGCAATTTTTTCAGTTATATTGTTATGTTTAGAGCTTATTTTCATTATAATGAATTTTAATATGTATCATTGATGATTTCTTTTTTAATCTCTAATATTTTTTCAAAATTCAGAATACTGTCTCTCCAAATAGCTGCTTATGGACATTCTAGAAATGAAGAATGTCACCACCTCCAGAAACCATTCATTCCTTTTCTTGAATTATGTATTTGAATTCTTCTGAACATGATTCAACTAAAATCTGTTTTCCTTACATTTCAACTTAATTTACATAATGTTGGTCCTGATTTTAGTCACTGGGCCATACTGACAAACTCCTTTTCAAATATCTTTCCGGCACACTCTTCTTCAATGCTAGATTTCTCCCAAACTATATCAGTTGTTCCCTTCTAGAAGTTCTGGAGTTGTTTATGTGCCTCTGTATGTGTCATGCCCAGAACCACACACCATGTTCCAGGAGAAATCTCTTCAGCCAAAGACATACTTGGTTTAGAATCTGAGGCTATAAATTGGGACTCTTTTACTGGAATTCTCTGTCTTACAGAGAAGAAAAATATATTTTGCTCCCAATTCGCCAAGTGATCTCTTCTGATATATTTGAAATTCATAAATACTGTAAAATGCTAAATAAGAGTACATTTGTATTCAAATTATATTCTCCCAAGTGTGTTTACAAAATTGTCGTCCTAAGAGCGTATTCAACATTGTGAAAAATCACATTCTTTTCAGTGGTATTGTTACTATTCAATGAAGAATCCAACAGCATGTATTTTCTACTTCAAATTGAATTTTTCTAGTAATTTGGATTTTTCATCTGTAGTAAATACATTTCTCAGCACAGGTCTTCATACATCATTTCATCATCTCTAAAAGATATTCCAAAGGAAGATAACTTTGGCTTGTTATGAATAAAACAGCTTGATTTTATTTTAATAATTTGAATCATTTTAACTGCAAAGTAAAGCCAATAGAAATGGAATTGGTATCACTTTGGTTACACTCTCAATGTACCTAGGACAGGACACTAGTAAAATAGTGCACCAAGTTATGATTAACAATAAAGCAGAATTATTACATTGACAAATTTGACACGTTTTCTGAATGCTCATTTTTATTATTCTGTATGTGACACCTGTTAACATTTCCAGAATTTGGTCATTTTTTTCTTTAACTGCTAAAACTTCTACTTTGACTTTATCAAACATGAAATGCTTTGTTTATGTATTACTTTATGCATTTTTATCACTTTTTTTGTAGTTACTCTCCATCCTATTACTCTTACTGTCTGATAACCATCACTTTGTCATTAATGTAAGACTACTTAAGCAGCTGTGCTCCAAGCCTTAGAGAAACTCTTTGAACACTTGTTCTGATGAAAGGACAAAAATCATAGTGATGGGTTTGAGTAAGGAAGGCATGAAGGCCAGGAAAGCCTCTTAGCTGGCTTCTAGCTTAGGCCTTAAAGAGGAAAATAGAAGTTCTAGCTCACATTAGGTCCAAGGAGTTTGACCAAAAGTAGGTTTTGCGGCCAAAGTCCCACCTAGGGTCTTTGGGGCCAAAGAGTAAATATTTTGGGCACACATTCTCTGTTGCAATTACTCAACTCTGCATTTGTAGGGCTAAAGCAGACATTCGTAATACATAAATAAATGAACATGACTGTGTCTCAATAAAACCTTGTTTGCAGAACCAGATGGCAGGCCATTTTTGGCCCATGGGCCATAGTTTGTCAACCTCTACTCTAAGTTATAGATACCCTGGGAAGTTGCAATGGCAACATATACAGCCTGCTTGATATTCAGGAATGCATTGTTCTAAACTTATTTTTCCATCTCTTGTATTTAAATATAGAGGAAATTCGTAATTGAAATCCTAAAAGCTTTTGGGAAATTCAAAGTAAAAAAGACCACATTTTCAGAGCCTTTACTCCAAATATAGTCAAGCTGCCCACCCTAATAAATCTTGCCTCTGTCTTTCCTTAGCCTCCAAACTCTCTGCCTGTTCACTCTGAACTAATTAAAGCTGAGAATGCATGACCACAGAAAGACCTTTGCCTTTCCAGTGACCTACAAATAGATGTCTTTTTACTGCATACATTAAGACCTCAAGGCTCCAGAAACAGATTCTCAGAATTTACCAGGCATAAAAGATACAGCCAACCAAACCTAGCATCAAGGATTTTATTTGACCTGTATAAGCAAGTGAATATACTTTCTTTAATCCATAGGACTGGGTGGTGTTGCCACTTTGGAACCCAGGGAGACAAACCCATATATCTTTTATAAGCCTGGAAGCCTAAGTATGCTCACCTACAAAATGGAATTAACAATATTACCTACTTCATAGGGCTTTTGTGAAGTTTTAATAAGATTATTCATGAGTACCTAGCACAGTGCTTGGCATAAGTACTTTTAAATGTTACCTATTATTATTAATACTTATTCTCAGTGCCAAAGAGGCTGGTAGGAGGACCTCACCCTAATCCCTTTACAAAAAGCCACTAACAGCTAACTAAAAGCCACAAGTTTGCTAACAATTAGCTTGTTGAATTTTCTTCCCAAGATATATTCATTTATTCAGGTCCCCCAAATGAGTCAATCATATCCCTAATAGCAAAAATATATACTACACATTCTACATTTCTCCTCTTGAGCCCATTATATGGATCATTATTCAAGCACACAACTCTTTCCTTCTGAACCTAGAGGCAGCCAAAAAATCTAGCTCATCAGGGATCTAGGAAATCCAGTCTTGTCCTAGCATCTCTGAATTCACTGTAGCTGTATCAGGGGGCTTTCTCATGAAAGCTTCTTTAGCTCAAACCCTGCAGAGAAATATGAGGCATCAGTTCAGAAAAGTTTGGGGAAAATTGTAAAAGCAATCTGATTTCTTTTCTAACCACCGAAACTGTAATAGAGGAATAGATTTAGACTTTGTGAGATCTCTAAAAGTAGCATCAGAATTTATCTTCATTTGGAGCAAAAGGATATGTAGAGAGATTGACAGAGAAGCATATAGACAGATATCAATCTATGTTAGTATAGGTATATACAAATGCTATGTTAGTATAGGTATATATATAACATAGGTATATATATAACCTATGTTAGTATAGGTATATACAAATGCTGAATAATATTGCCTATTGATATGGTTTGTATCTGTGTCCCTACTCAACCTCATGTTCAGTTGTAATCTAATGGTTGGAGGCAAGGCCTGGTAGGAGGTGATTGTGAAGGGGGACAAGGAAGTGCTGTGTAGAGAAGGGCAGGTCCCTGTCTAGGGCTCCACCAGCGGACCTGTGCCCACTGACCTAGGTGAGGACAGGCATTTGTGTTTTTGTGCCCAAATGTTGAATTTTCCAAGACCACCCTGGCCCACCATGCCCCCATCCTGTGCCTATAAAAACCCTGAGACCCTAGCGGGCATGTCCACAAGCAGCTGGACATCAAGAGGAACACACCAGTGGAAGAACACACAAGCAGCTGGACGTCAGGAGGACACTGAGAGGGGCACACCAGCAGAAGAACACACTGGCAGACACCAGCAGATGCTGGCAGGCCAGCTGGTGGAACAACATGGATTTTGGCCAGGGCAGTTGGAGGAGAACCTGGCCACTGGTCAGCCCAACTCCAGGGGAAAACCACCTTCCCACTCCACCCCCTTTCTGGCTCCTGCATTTGCTGAGAGCTACCACCACTCAATAAAAAACCTTGCATCCATCCTCGAAGCCCATGTGTGATCCTATTTTTCAGGCACACCGAGGCAAGAACCGAGGATACAGAAAGCCCTCTGTCCTTATGATAAGGCAGCGGGGCCAATTGAGCTGATAAACACAAGCTGCCTATGGACGGCTAAACTGAAAGAGCACATTCTAACACATACCGACTGAAGTTTCAGCTGTAAACATTCACCTGTAGACACTGCTGTAGGGTCGAAGCCTCACAACCTGACCATCTGCATGCTCCCCAGAGGTTTGAGCAGCGGGACACCAAAGAAGCAAGCCACACCCCCATCACACACCCTGTGACAGGGATAAGAGAACTTTCCTTCTTTCAATTGGATCATGGGAGCAGCTTCTCATGAATGGTTTAACACCACCCCCTTGGTGCTGTTCTCGTGATAGCGAGTGAGTTCTCGTGAGATCTGGTTGTTTAAAAATGTGTAGCACCCGCTCACTCTCTCTCTTCCTCCTGCTCCAGCCATCTGAAGTGCTTGCTCCCCTTCTGCCTTCCACCACGATTGTAAGTTTCCTGAGGCCTCCCTAGAAGCCCAGCAGATGCCAGCATCATGCTTCCTGTACAGTATGTGGAACTATGAGCCGATTAAAGCTTTTTTCTTTATAAATTACCCAGTCTTAGGTATTTTTTCATAGCAGTGAGAAAATGGACTAATACAGCTAGTTGGGGCCACTTCTACTCACTGCCCCCTGAAGTGGTCCATGCTCCATCTGGCTGGTTCAATATAGGATCCCAAGCCTTTACTTCAACTCAAGACAATGCCAGAGTTTACAGGCATTTTTTTTAGTCTGAGCCACCAAAAATATCTGTGTCTTTGGATTATTGGAGGGATATCAATATTAATTATCCAAAATTTCCCAAAACATTCTGAAACATTTGAAAGTTTTTAGAAACAAGGAATGTGTTTTTAAACATCTTTACACCCCTGCTCTGTCACTTACTAACTTAGTCTTGGTGAATTTCGTTTTCTAAAAAATGTATATATATATCCTAACACATAGTGTATTTTATTAATAATGTCTAACATATAAAATTATCTAAGAAATTACATTCTTTTATTTAGTTAGTTATATTTATTTAGTCATTGAGACTAGTGGCTTTAGCTGGAAAATAAATAAATCCAAAGAAGGTTAATCACAAATTGGAATACACAACAAACCCTGATATAAATAATTTTGTGGGGTCCAAAACAAAACCAAAGAAGTTGAAAAGTTACTCCTGAGCTTTAAACCAATTCCCAAAATTACAATGAAAGTGATGATCAATATAAAGAAATAGTGACGACTCCCACTGTGAAAGTAGGAGCTCTCCCTAGGTCCTAGTTATTTCATATGCCATGCTGGGTGCCCTTAGGAGGAAGGGTATAACATCTTCCTGGTGTCCTCTTTCTGCCTTTCTCTGGCTCCTACAGCAGAGGCCAATATATGCCTACCTGCTGATTGGGCTTTCTTGATCAATCCTAGTCATGGGAGAACCCCAGGAAACACTTTAAGAGCTTTAACCCAGTTCACTGGGACTGGGCTTCTAGTGATTCTTGCTCTTCATCTGGTTCTAATATTTGGTTTACTGTTTCCTAAGTTGCTCTAATGGTCTTCTAATACCTAAATTCCTATTTTATTCCCTATAGTATATTCCCAGAATCTTTAGATTTGGAACCTTAAATTACTTTTTAAAGTCCCCTCTCAAAGACTAGATTCTGAATCATTGCATAGCAAGCTTCTCAATGAACATCAAAATGAACTAAGGCATGAATGAGAAGTGAAATGTAATTGTATTAAGCTACTGAGATTTTAGTGTTGTTTGCTACAGCACTTAGCCTGTATCTAGATTTTCCAATTGATATTGGAGATTCTGGCTTCTAAGTAGGAAGGTGGTCAGCAGGCTGAAAATCAAAAAAGTGTTATTCTATGGAAAATACATTTGCAAAAAAAATGTGTTGCCAACAATAATTTGGTAGGCAGGTCATGTGCCTACTGAATTATACCTCTAGGACAAGAGGTTGGAAAACAATGATAGTAGTATATGCTAGCTAGTGTTGTCTGCATTTGTCAGGGTGTTAGAAGAAAGAGATGAGCTCAGGAAAGAGTTGTCCATGTTGCAAGCAGAAATGAGACAAACCCAAAAAAGTCTAAAAATTTGGGCCATGAACAGGTTGGAAACATCTATGACTACAGCTTCTGGATCCCAAACAGTAAGTGATGCTATTGGAAGAGACTTTGGGTAACCAAAAAACTTCTGTGGGTTAAAGTGACTAAACCTAGCATCAAATACCACATTAATCACCAGTTTTAGCCACCTTAAAATCATTTCAGGTGTTTTAGCCACCTTAAATTAAGAAAAAGAAAAATAGGGAAATTAAGCAATAAAATCAAGCTGATTAGAGACCAATGTCTAGAAAGCAACTTGGGTGTGGTTACAGGCACATGGTATTGATTGCAAGCAAACACATCTGAAACTTTGTGGAAACTGCATGGCAGATAAAACCAGGAGCGTGGTCTAAAGGAATTTGTAACTAAAGAACATTTTAAAAACCTTTAGGTGGGCAGTGCACTGGCAAAGCTCCACAGCCCTAAGGAAGTCTTCAATCACTTCAGATATGCCAAGGAAGGCATGATAAGGAGGTCCCTCACAGAGGGTAGAGTCGGGGAGCCATAGAGAATAATGTGTAAAGGAGTTCCTTACAGAGAGCAGATCCAAGGAAGAATCAAGGATCTTCCTCTGCTCTCGGGACTGACAGCCTTCACAGGGTTTGAATTACCCTTAAACAGTAACTGCTGTGTCTCTTTTTTTCGTCCTTACCAAATGGGACTGTTTGATATGGTAGATATCAGGGACAGATACTAAGTTTACAAGTCATAGGACTATGTGGAACTATGTGTGATATGATGATATAGAGGACATATTGAGGCCCAAGACTTTGAGCAAGATTTTGAAAATGAGTGTAATCTATGTGTGGAAAAAAAAGAAGAAACTGAAAATTTGGTTACCAGGAGGAGTAGATTATGGTAGAAATGCTAGTGTTCACCAACATCCATGTTCCCTTTTCTTGGAAACACAGAAAAACTATATTTTCCAGCCTCTCTTGCAATTAGATATGGTCAAGTGATTAGATTCCAGTTAAGGGAATGTGGGCAGAAGTGTATCCTAATTCTAGGTATAACGTGCAAAGTCTTCTGCAATGGAGGACTCTGAGAGTCCTAGAAAGGTTAGAATACTACAGCACACATCTGGCTCACTGACTATGTTTGTGTAGTCCACAAATAAAATGGTTTTGCATTTTTTAAAAAATTATTGGAATAATATTTTATAACATGTAAAACTACATAAAATTTAAATTTCAATATCACAAATAAAGCTTTATTAAAAACATTCATGTTCACATTCATTTTTATTGTCTATGTCTACTCTTATACTGCAATGGCAGAGTTGAATTGGTGCAATAGACAGCATGTATGACAATCTCATTGCTGTAACATGCTGACTCAATACACTACACACTGCAATGATGTTATTATAATTTGACAGCATTTGAGCCACGTATATTATTGTACCATGGCATTTTACATGTAAGTATTTTTTTTCTATCAGTGCATGCCCATCAGGTTAAAAAAAAAAAAAAGAAGACGAAGAAAGGCAGAGAGAATAGGACTTTAAATGGCACACTTGTAAGGTAGAGTAAAATGTGGATTATTTTGTTATCAAATTAGGTAGCAAAACATTATGTTTTTTATGAAATGACAGTATACTTGTGGTAGACAAAATAATGGCCTCCCAAAAATATCCAAATCAAGACCTGTGAAATCTGTGAATATGTTACCTTACATCCCAAAAGGGAGTTTTCAGATGTGATTAAGTAAAGGATCTTGAGATAAGATTTTTCTAGTGGTCTCAATGTAATTACAGTGGTCCTTATAAAAGGGAGGCAGGAGAGTTAGAGTCAGAAGAGAAAACTGGAAAATGGAAGCAAAGATTGGAACGAGGTGATTGCTGACTGGAGCCTATAAGTCAAGGGGTTCAGAAACTATAGAATCTGGGAAAAGCAAAACAAACAAACAACAAAACAGATTATTCCTTAGATCCTCCGGAATGCTTTGGTTTTAACCCAGTAATATCCCTTTTGGGGTATTCTATCCTCCAGAATTATAAGAAAATAAATTTGTGTTAAGTCCCTACATTTGTTACAGCAAAAATAGGAAAGTAAGACAATACACATGGGTATTATCAAACTAAGCCCTCATCACAACATTCTCAACTCATAGGAAAGCAATGTCCAGAAAAATTAGAAAATTTAAAACAAAATATCTCATAGTAAAATTTCTTCAAAAAAGTAAAAAATGAAAATGAGGCTGCATCCTCAGTAAGCTTCCAAGTGGCTTGTTAGCCAAGCAAAGAAAGCCATTACCTGATGATGAGTTAATTAAATCGTATTTGACTGTAGTAGTAGAAGAAATGTACCCAGAGAAAATGAATCTAAAACTATTAGCCTTTTGATGCAAAGAAGTTGCTCAAAGAGTTAAGGATATGACAGCGATATCAATTGGCAACAAAAAAATAAGGCAAATGATTTTGAATGGTTTGTCTTAGTTCTTTATCAGTAGATGTTATATGTACTGCTCATTGTTATCGTTTATTCAATGCTGAGTTTGAAGTTACTGAATAATCTGTGTGGAACAACTACAGGTGAGCTTATTTTCAAAGAAGTTGAGAAAACTTTAATTCAGTACAACCTGAAGTGGGATCTGCTAAGATGTGTTTCAACTGATGGTGGTAAAAATACGTGTACAGCAGAAAAAGATTTAGTTGGACAAATTCATAATGGTAGTGAAAAAATGAGGTATTTAAAGCCTGTGATCATCATCAGGTACTTTGCAGAAAAAATTTTACTCTACCACGTGTTATTGAACCAGAGTCATCAACAGTAAACTTCATTTGCTCTCATGGACTTACTTATCATCAATTCCATGAATTTTGGTCAGGAATAGAAGCTAGATATCTTGACTTGTTTTACCCCACAGGAGATCAACGGCCTGGCAGTAGTAAAATTTTTTTGTTTTTTTTTTTGAGCTTCTGGTCAAAATTGAAATTTTTCTGAACAAGGAAAATTTCACTCAGCTGTGATTAGCAAACACTAAATAGCTTTGGAAAACAGCTTTTTCCACAGAATTGATCGTGTTTAAGAAATCCAACCTAAAAATTTGAGGTAAAATAGCACTTACAAGTAAAATTTTATAGAGATATTTTCATAACAACTTGACTCACAAGTCATGTCAAGCTGCTTTACACACTTTCTGTTCTGTAAATTTAAAGGAAGAAAAAAAATCTCCATTTCCACACAAATTTGCAGCAATGTTTTTGGTACCTCAACACAAGTGCAAAAGAATTTCCCATTTATAAAAACCTATACTTACTTCCATATTTCAAAACTGTTCTATTGAGGAGCTTCCTCTTAATCTTCAATTAAAAGTGATTAGCCTGCAATGCAATGACATGTTACAAGACAAGAGAAGAATCTAATAGAATCCTGCAAATGTTTTCTTTTTTATTTTATTTATTTATTTATTTATTTATTTATTTATTTATTTTGAGACGGAGTCTAGCTCTGTCACCCAGGCTAGAATGCGGTGACGCAATCTCAGCTCACTGCAAGCTCCGCCTCCCAGGTTCACGCCATTCTCCTTCCTCAGCATCCTGAGTAGCTGGGACTACAGGTGCGTGCCACCACACCCGTCTAACTTTTTGTATTTTTTTAGTAGAAACGGGGTTTCACCTTGTTAGCCAGGATGGTCTTGATCTCCTGACTTTGTGATCCGCCCGCCTTGGCCTCCCAAAGTGCTGGGATTACAGGCGTGAGCCACCGTGCCCGGCCTCCTGCAAATGTTTTCTAAGAGATGAATATGGTCAATTAAATTTGTATGCTCACAGATTGATATCAATATTGAGCAGAACTTATCTATTTAAAAAGACATATACCTGTAATCCCAGCACTTTGGGAGGCCGAGGCGGGTGGATCACGAGGTCAGGAGATTGAGACCACGGCGAAACCCCGTCTCCACTAAAAATACAAAAAATTAGCTGGGCACAGTGGCGGGCGCCTGTAGTCCCAGCTACTCGGGAGGCTGAGGAAGGAGAATGGTGTGAACCCAGGAGGTGGAGCTTGCAGTGAGCCGAGATCGTGTCACTGCACTCCAGCCTGGGCAACAGAGGGAGACTCTGTCTCAAAAAAAAAAAAAAAAGACATACGAAAGATAAAATATATAAAATTGTATACAGATCAGCATTATCCAATGAACATTTGCAATCATTTTGATGATAAGGAAACTAATTTTGAATCCCAATTAAGCCAGTGTATCCCCCCAAAAGAACTATACAATTTTTCTCATTAGTACACTTGTATTACAGAGAATTTCATTGTTATTATATTTTTAATTTCATCAAAATAATACTTGCCAAAATTTGTTTTCTCTCTTGTTACATAAGTACCCAGATAATATATTTGATTTTGTCTATTGGCTGGCAGGCCTAAAATATTTACTATCCAGCCTTTACAAAAAAAATTTTCTGATCCCTGCTCTAGCAGATGGTGGAGGGAGCCATTAGATATAAGGGGACTGTATTTCTAATCACTATGTGGGAGGCTGATTACCAAACATCCCACTGAATCACAACACAAGTGAGAAATTAACCCTTGTTGCGGTAAGCCGCTAACAAGGTTGTAGGTTGTTTGTTACAGCAGCCAGTATTATTTACCATGACTAAAACAACCTCTTAATTACATGACTGAAATTCACATTTCAGGAAATCTCAGAAACCACAAGTATTTCCACGAAAAACTGTCACTTCAGGAAATGGCTACAGATACATTACCTTAGCAAAGTAAATCAGCATAATTTGGTTTTTGTTAATTCAGCCAACATTCTTTTGAGGCACTGTGATTAAGGCAGTATGCAAGGTTGATTTGATATTTTTCTTTGAAGTTAGAAGTTTCCACTTCTTTTTAAATTGAGTAATTAAATGTATTTATTATTAAGTCAATAAATTGTAGAAGCCCCATGCAATCATTTGTTCAATGAAAGTCTTTACTAAGACAAAGAACATGTATTTTTGCTTTCCTAAAAGAGGAATTTCTCTTGTCTTTAGAATGATACTATGCTGCTTTCCACTGGCAAATTAGAAAAGAATAAATTTCAAGGTCTGAATTGGACATTACTTTGAAATACCCACAGAGAGAACATTTAAAAAACTCCTATAATAAAATGCAGTCATCAAATTGCCAAAATTTGTCCCAATTGCATGAAGAACTACAGAAAGCAAAACACTAAGGAGAGAAATGTTCTCCTATTTGGCATTATAGAGTGAAAAATTACCTGAAGTGAAAAGCATTTCACTTTCTGATTCTGAGTAGAATCAGGTCTATAAAATTAAATAAGTGTGGCCCAGTTTTAATTTTTTTTAATTACATTTTAAAAATATTTTCTGGATACCTATATGACAGTGTATCCCAGATCACACTTTGATCATCTTAAGCAATGTTTTCTAAATGTTCCCAAGTATGAGAATTACTTAGGGTGAGGAGGTGATTGTTAACATGCTGGTTCTCATATCCCAGAATCAGATTCATTAAGTGTAGTGAGGGACAAAGAGTCTGCACTTTCACCAATTCACCTTGGAGGTTAAAATATTCACTTTGAAAGTTAGAATGTATGCTAGATATCAGGAACTGGCTAATTTAACCTCTTTTCTGCCTTCTTAGACTCCCTTGCAGCTAGGGTTCTGGATGCAAATTAATTCTGTTAACTAGATGCACTTGTGGGAAACATGGAAGACAAAACAGGGTGGAAGCCATCTTTTTGCCCTCTTTTTGGCTATGTCTGCTTTAGCATGGTTATGGTCATGAATTTTCTCAAGTAAGGTTTTAGTGTGCATGATCCAGTTTTCTGTGTGCTAAACAGCGGCTGTTTTAGAAGTAGAAGTAGTCCTTTTTTTCTGGCATAGTTACAGTTATTACCTATTGTTCTAAAATTGTTCCTGGAGGTTCAGAGAGGAAATAAACTTTTAAAATAACTTCCAACTATTTTGTAAGCACCTAATTCCCAATATCATGTCAATTCCTGCTTAAAATAGAGTGGTTTCTGTTTATTAAACTGAACTGTAACTAATAAGGATGTGACACCAATGATAACATGATACAGCAGTGGGCTCTAGAGCAGTACCATCATTTGTACCTCTTGAAACCTATTCTTTCCTCATCATATAGGAATGTGTTTGTGAGAAAAAATCAGTAACAGTATCAAGATACCCTTGAATTTCCTTGATTGATGCTTGGACAGCAAGTATGCTTGCCCACTGCTATCCTACCTCATCCCTTGCCCCTACCACACACACATCAAAAGACAAGGATCACAGAAAGTGTTTAATCACTGCTTCTCCAGGTGGAAGCATCCTCAGGCTGGGACCACAAAGCCCCCCTGGTAGGGCTGAAAGCATGTGTTTGTTGAGAGACGGGATCTACCAGACTGCAAATTTCATGAGCATAGATGCTTTTGCTTGTTTTCATTTTTCTCTTCAATGCTACAATTACAAAACCCAGGACAATGCCTGACAATCAATTATTATTACTTAACACATTTAACAAACAGTAAAAATGTTTTGAATGATGAATTAACCTAGGATAACCTAAAGAAGTTATCACTTCTTAGTAAGTTAAGGCTTCCATAGCTATGTGCTGCCTCAGGGGTAGAATGGGATATTAAGACATTTTTTTAAAAAGTTTCCAAGGTCTAGAAACAAGGATAGGCTCTAAATGGTCTGAAACTTTGCCAACCAACACCTACATTTCTGAATACTATGATTCTTATCTTTATGCTCTGTTGACTGGGCAGGCCACTCTGTGACCCCATGTTGTGCTCTCACATGTTCTTCTCAGCTAATACTTGTCTACAACTAGACCCTCAAATTATGCCCTAGAAACAACTCTGCTATTTCCCCTTAGAATGCAGAGCCTAGCCTTGCACTTCCTTGATTTTCTAACCCCTTACAAAACTGGGTGCTGAGGTGAAAGCTGTGTCTTAGTAATAGAAGCAAAGTCTAAGTTATCAAAATTATCAGTCACATGTAAAGCCAAGTAATCATAAGGTGGCTTAAAGTTGAGCCCCAAGGCACTAGGCTGATATTATGTACATGTCCCTTCCTACAGTCAAGATTGGTCCCAGAAATTTTGAAAGAGTTGATGACTGGTGGTAGACATCAAGCTGTAAGAGCTATGAGGAGTCATTTATATAAGTTAAGATAAACTCTGCTGAGGGAAATTTTATGTTATTCATTCATATCACTTGCTGATCTTTGTAATCAAACAGGAAATTCCTAATGTTTGAAAAGGTGGAAGCTCTGGGGAGACAATACTCAAACAGTATTTTGTCAAACTCATGGTTGGTACCTTTCTGCAGGATTCTCTCACTTTCATTATTATTGCCACTATTCACTCTTTAGAACTGATCCAATAATGGGAAAAAATATTAACATTATTAACCTTCAGCATAACTGAGCTATGTGAGAATTTTTTTAAATTGCCAGTGGTTGTAAAGTATATAACATTAAACAGTAATATATAAACAGCATGAACATTCATTTCCTAAGAATAGCTACAATCCTATAAAAACTCCTTTCTAGTATCCACAAAGACCTTATACATTATCACCTGTTTCTAGCCTGGCTTTCAGCCCTCTTTGATTTTTGCCTATTTCCATGAGACAGGTGCCATCTTAACTCTGTCTCAAATTTACTGATAAATTTCCCAACCTTGTCTCTTATACTGAAATATCTTCTATTCCAGTGTATATTGAAATTGCTCTCCCACAACTCAAATAGTGTTTCTAAATCACCAAATCTAAATCATTTAGCTGACATTAGAGCAAAAGACAAAATTGTATTTTGATTATTTATTCTTCAATAACTGCTTGAACTTTGTACAGAAACTCATTTATTTAATATAGCAAACATATATGGAAAGCCTCTCATGTATTAAGCACTGTGCAAGGTTCTAGGCATACAAAGAAGAACAGTCACTGCCTTCCCTTTCAAAAACCTGTGTGTGGTACCATGGATAGGTCCACAAAATATCAACTAGATTGCAAAGCATGATATAACTTGAACTGAACTATAAAATGGAATTATCAAAGTGAGCACTTCATTGATCAAGCATTGAGAAAAATGAAGGTTGGGATTCATCCAATATAGCAAATAGCCCCTGGAGTCATTTAAGAGAGTAGTCTTAGTTGAACTGTGATATGATTTAGCTTTGTGCTCCCACCCAAATCTCATCTTGAAATTTAGTTCCCATAATTTTGTGTCATGGGAGGGACCCAGTGGGAGGTAAATGAATCATGGGGACAGTTACTTCCATGTTGTTCTTGTGATAGTGAGTGCATTCTCACAAGATCTAATGGTTTTATAAGGAGCTTCCCCACCTTCACTCTGCACTTCTCCTTGCTGCAGCCATGTGAAGAAGGATGTGTTTGCTTCCCCTTCTGCGATGATTGTAAGAGGCCTCTCCTGAGGCCTCCCCAGCCATGCTGAACTATGAGTCAATTAAACCTTTCTTTTATAAATTACCCAGTCTCAGGTATGTCATTATTAGCAGCATGAGAATGAACTAATACAGTAAATTGGTACTGGGTAGTGGGGTGCTGCAATAAAGATACCCAAAAATGTGAAATTAACTTTGGAACTGGTTAACAGGCAGAGGCTGGAACAGTTTGGAGGGCTCAGAAGAAGACAGAAAAAAATGTGGGAAAATTTAGAACTTCCTAGAGACTTGGAGAACTCAAAAGACAGGAAGCTGTGGGAATGTTTGGAACTTCCTGGAGACTTGTTGAATGGCTTTAACCAAAATGCTGATAGTGATATGAACAATGAATTCCAGGCTGAGGTGGTCTCAGATAAAGATAAGCAACTTCTTGGAAAGTGAAGTAAAGGTGACTGTTGCTATGCTTTAGCAAAGAGATCGGTGGCATTTTGCCTCTGCCCTTGAGATCTGTGGAACTTTTTGAACTTGAGAGAGATTATTTAGGGTATCTGGTGGAAGAAATTTCTAAGTGGCAAAGCATTCAAGAAGAAGCAGAGCATAAAAGTTTGGAAAATTTCCAAACTGATGATGTGATACAAAAGAAAAAGTCATTTTCTGGGGATAAATTCAATCCAGCTACAGAAATTTGCATAATTAATGAGGACTCAAATGTTAATCACCAAGACATTGGGGAAAACGTCTCCTGGGCATGTCAGGGACATTCCTGCCAGCCCCTCTCACAGGCCCAGAGGCCTAGAAGGGAAAAACGGTTTTCTGGGCCAGGTCCAGGGCCCCGCTGCTGTGTGCAGCCTCAGAACTGCATCTCAACTACTCCAGCCATGACTGAAATGAGCCAAGGTACAGCTCAGACTGTTGCTTCAGAGGGTGCAAGCTTCAAGCCTCGGCAGCTTTCATGTGGTGTTGGTCCTGTGGGTACACAGGAGACAAGAATTGAGGTTGGGGAACCTTTGCCTAGATTTCAGATTATATATGGAAATGCCTGAATGTCCAGGCAGAAGTTTGCTGCAGGGGCAGATCCCTCATGGAGAACCTCTGCTAGGGCACTGCAGAAGGGAAATGTGAGGTTGCACCCCCATACAGAGTCCCTACTGGGACACTGCCTAGTGGAGCTGTGAGAAAAGGACCATTGTCCTCCAGACCCCAGAATGGTAGATCCACAAATGCACTGAGCACCTGGAAAAGCCATAGACACTCGATGCCAGCCTGCAAAAACAGCCAGGAGGGGGCTATACCCTGCCAAACCACAAAGGTGGAGCTGCCCAAGGCCATGGAAGCCCATTTCTTATATAAATTTGCCCAGGATGTGAGACATGGAGCCAAAAGAGGTCATTTTGGAACTTTAGGGTTTAATTACTGCCCTATTGAATATTGGACTTGCATGGGGCCTGTGGCCCCTTTGTTTGGCCAATTTCTCCCATATGGAAAGGTTGTATTTGCCCAATGCCTGTACCTGCATTGTATCTAGGAAGTAACTAACTTGCTTTTGATTTTGCAGGTTCATAGGCATAAGGGAGTTGACTTGTCTCTGATGAGACTTTGGACTATGGACTTTTGAGTTAATGCTAGAATGAATTAAGACTTTAGGGAACTGTTGGGAAGGCATTTTGTGTTTGGAAATGTGAGAACATGAGATTTGGGAGGGGCCAGGGGCAGAATGATGTAGTTTGGCTTTGTGTCCAAATCTCATCTTGAATTTTAGTTCCCATAATCCTCATATGTCACGGGAGGGACCCGGTGGGAAGTAATTGAACCATGAGGACAGTTACCTCCTTTCTGTTCTGGTGAGATTGAGTGAGTTCTCATGAGATCTGATGGTTTTATAAAGGACTTTCACTGTCTTCATTCTGCACTTCTTCTTGCTGCCACCATGTGAAGAAGGACGTGTTTGCTTCCCCTTCCATCATGATTGTAAGTTTCCTGAGGCCTCTCCAGCCACGCTGAACTGTGAGTCCATTAAACCTCTTTCTTTTATAAATTAGCCAGTCTCAGGAATGTCTTTATTAGCAGTGTATGAACAGACTAATACAGATTGGATTATACTGTCTGTGAGATATACCTTTTTTCTCAACCAGATTACATCAATTCTAAAGGTCCTTCCTTACTTGTCAAAAAAAAAGAAAAAAAGGTTAGATAGGAGGAGCAGAAAAAGATGGCAGAATGGAAAGCTTTGCCAATCATTCCCCCCTTCCCCACAAGAACACCAATTTAACAAATACGTACATGCACCAAAAGTACCTTCAAAAGAACCAAAAATAAGGTGAGCATTCACATCACCTGGTTTTAACTTCATATTGCTGAAAGAGGCACTAAGATAGAAAAAACATTCTTGAATCACTGAAGCCATTGATCTCCAGCCCCTGGTGGCTACAGCATGGTGTGGAGAGAGCTTCTGTGTGCTGAGGAGAGGGAGAGTGCAGAAATTGTAATGCATTGAACTCAGTGCTGCTCTGTTACAGCAGAAAGCAAAATTGGACCAAACTCAGCTAATGCCCATCCACAGAGGGAGTCTTTAAACCAGCCCTAGCCAGAGGAGAATCACTAATTCCAGCAGTTGGAACTTGAGTTCCTGCAAGCCTCACTACCACAGGCTAAAGTGAGATGGGGCCCTAAGTAAAGACATTCTAGGCCACATGGACTGCATTTTCTAGGCAAGTCCTAGCGCTGAACTGGGCTGACATATGACCTAGTGAGGTACAAGCTGGGATAGCTAAAGGAGTGCTGACATCACCCCTTCTCTAACCCCAGGAAAACAACTCATGGCTCCAAAAGAGACCACTTCTTCCCGCTTGAAGAGAGAAGAGAGAAGAGTGGAGAGGACTTTGTCTTGCATCTTGTATATCAGCTTAGCCACAGCAGGATAGGGCACTGGTCAGAGTTGCAAGAACCCCTTTCTTATTAGATTTCTTGGTCTAATAAGAAATCATTAGTGAGAAAAGGCCATCCATACAGTATCTCAGAAGGGCTTAGACCTAACTTTGAAGGGGTGTTTATTACTCACAGTAAAGCCATGGAAAGAAGGATAACCCAAGGAAGGTGAGTTTCTTGGGACAGTTTTCTGAGATATCTTTTGATGATATTGTTTGTCTTCTCCTCTTTTCCTGAGAACTGGGGTCTCCAAGCACAATGGAGATGATACTGTATGCCTAGTGCCTTTGAGATTCCCTGTAAAATGGCTGCCTTAAATCAGGGGTAGTTGTCACTTTGGAGGTACTTAAGAAGACAAAACGGGGAATAATTTCATTAACTAATACCTTTACTACCTCAGAGGTCTTTTCTACATGGCATAGAAATGCTTCCACCCAGTTAGTGGAAGTATCTACCCATACCAGGAGGTATTGGATGCCCTTTGTCTTTGCCATGTGAATGAAGTCTATCTGCCAGTCCTTCCCTGGATAGCTTTCCATCCTTTGGGTTTGAGGAGGAAGGAGCCATCTTCTCAGGAGATTATTTTTAAGACAGACTTCACAAGCATAACAAACTGTTTTACTGTTCTTAGTAAGTTCTTTCCTGAAAACAATCTCTGGGCACATTGTTAAGTTTTATTCTTTTCCAAGTGAAAAGCTTGGTGAAGGAATTTAAGTACTTTCCACTGGCTATAGGCTGGCAAGGGAAGCTTGCCATCCTCTGACTACAGCCATCCAGAGGGCTGGAAGGTGTACCCTTGAGAAGTGGCCCATTCTATTTCTGCAGGAGAGTACTGAGCCTTGATTTCTGTTGTGGAGCCTTCCCACATTAGAGGAGCTTCAAGTGTGTTGATGTCATGAGGCTTCCTTGTTGCTGACTTGGCTGCCTGACCACCTAACTTGTTTCCTTTTGCTATTTAATCTACTCCCTTCTGAAGTCCCTTACAATGCATCACTGCTACTTCTCATGGAAGAAAAACTAAGGATAATAACCTGTTAATTTCCTGATGGTACTTTATAGGAGATCCATTGGCGGTGGGTAGTAAGAAAATGCCTTTCCTTCCAAATAGTAGCATGAGCATGAAGAACTAGGAAAGCACACTTGGAGTCAGTGTAAATGTTAGCCACTTTTCCCTTGCTTAATTCAAATGCTCTTGTAAGAGCTATCAATTGGACTAGTTGGGCACTTGTGCCTGGAAAGAGAGATGCACTTTCAATAACATTATTCAGAGTGACTACTGCATATCCTGCCTTACAGACTCCTTAGTCTACAAAGGAGCTTCCATCTGTGAAGAAGGTCCAATCTGGATTTTCTAGGTTAGTTTCCTTGAGATCTTCCTGGCCACATAGGTCTGTACCACAACTTGTTCATGGTCATGTTCAAGTTCCCCAGCTCCCTCAGGGATGAAAGTAGCTGGATTTAAGTGAGAGCAAGTTTTTAACTGGATTGTGGAACCCTCTAACAGTAGAACTTCATACTTAAGGAGCCTGCTGTGTGTTAACCAAAGGCTTCCCTTAGAGGACAGTAATCCCACCATATTATGTGGGGTATAAACAGTTAAGTCATTTCTCAGGGTTAATTTGGATGTTTCTGAGACCAGTAGGGCCACTGTGGCAATGGTTTGGAGACATGCTGGCCATCCCTTAACCACCAGATCAAGTTCCTTACTCAAGTAACCCACTGGCTATTGAACTGGTCCTTGGGCCTGTGTTAAGACTCCCAGAGCCTTTCCCTTCCTTTCTGATACATAAAGATTGAAGGCCCTTCCTACAGGAAGGCAGAGAGCTGGTTCCTTAAGTAGGGCCTGCATTAGCTGGATAAAGGCCTTTTGAGCTTCAGGTTCCCAGGCTAGGAGATGAGTTTTAGCCACTTGAGTTTCTCTTATGTGATGATACAGAGTATGAGCTATCTCACCATACCCAGGTATCCATAGCCTAAAAAATACTGTCCATGTATTGCAAAACCTTGGCCTGAACATGGGAAAACTCAGAGAGGTCTTTTGACAATGCCTATCCAAACAAATCAGGGCTATCTCAAAATCCCTGAGTCATCCTTTAAATCTAGGACTATAAGCCATTTAGTTCCTTCAAGTATTTGGGTCAGCAAGGTATAGGGATTAGGTACTATTGGATGGATTGGGACTACAGCTTTATTAATGAGATGGAGGTCCTGAACTAGTCTCCATTCCTCATTGGGTTTTTGCAGTCTCCTAATACTGGGGTGTTGCAGGGGCTGTTGCAGGGTTTGCAGAGGCCCTGTATCTTTAGGTTATTAATAATGGCTTCTAGCTTTTTCCTAGCCTCTGGCTCTAGAGGATAATGTTTTTGGTTAGGAAAAAAAGTGAGGTCTTTAAGATGAATTTGGATTTGCCTAACAGTTACAGCTCAACCTATTCTTCCTTGAGTTACCCACACTTCTGGATTGATATTAGCTTCCACCAGGGGGAGACAAAAAAGATTGTCCTGGGGCTGTAAAGATATGGGCCCCCATGTAAGCTAAAATGTCTCTACCTGATAAAGGTAAAAATAAAAACCTAATAAGGTTTTCTAGCATGATTAAAAAGGCATGTGTAAATAGTAGGTTTCCCCATCTGCAACTAATGGGTTGAAAAAAGTATATCAAATTTGAGTCTTTCCTGAGACTCCCCTCATGGTTGTGCTATAGGAAGAGGGAAGGCCTGTATTGGAGAGGAGCAGAGAGAAGCTGACTCCAGTGTCCAGAAGGAGATCCACCTGCCTTACTTCAATTTCCAGAATCACCCAGGGCTCCTGTGCTGTAATGGCAGTATGAGCCACTGGAGCTGGGGATCTGAGCCCCAGGATGCATCAGTCCGGTCGTACTATCTGAAAGACTGATTCTGAACCTGGTGACTTTTGTTTCTGGGGATAGTCCAATTTCCAGTGGTCCCTTGCCACATGCTGGACAGGGTCATGGTGATTTCTTCTTGCTGCCTGGGCACTCCTTAAAGTGCCCTGATGTGCCACACCAATAGCAACTAGTGGATGCACCTCAGGGATCCTGGATTTTGCAAGTGTGCAAAGCAGCTACTGGAGCCTCTGTCCTTCTCTTTTGCTTCCTCTCTTTCTCCTGGGCCTCCTCCTGGTCCCTATTATAAAAGACTGAAGTGGCCACATTCAGGAGGTTCTCTAAGGTGCTATCTGGTCCTATAGCCTGCTTCTGTAGTTTCCTTCTAATATCAGGAGCTCTCTGTATAATAAACTTGTCCTTTAGGATGAGCTGTCCCTCCATTGATTCAGGGGATAGGTAAGTGTGATTTATTAGCCTCTCTCAGTCTTTCCATAAAAGCTGCTGGACTCTCATCCAGCTTTTGGTCTATCATGGACATTTTAGAGTAATTAAGAGGTTTGGCCCTAGTTCTTAGTAGGCCCTCCAATATGCACATTTAAAAATGTTTCCTTTTCCATTCACCTGTAGCATCATTGGGGTTCCAATTAGGGTTTTCAAGAGAAACTGCTTCCCTTCCTATTGGGAATGGTGTTTCCATTATTTCTTGGCCTTCCGTATTTCCCCTTTTCCTTTCAGGCCTACTGTAGGAGACATATTACTATTTCTGAATCTCTCTGCTGCCTGCAGAGCTGCCTGCTTCTCAGCTGCAATTAGAGTTTGGCTTAGGAGCAGTATAACATATCTCCATGAGAGGTCAAATAACTGAGTTAAATTTCAGAAGGCTTCTATATATCTATCAGGGCCATCAGAAAATCAACCTAATCTCTTTACTTGTCTAAGGTCCTGCAATAATTAGGGGACTAGAGGAGTTAGGGAACTGAATAAGGGGGATTCACAGATTGTTCCCCTGGAAGTTGCT
Organism: Pongo pygmaeus; assembly: GCF_028885625.2. Classification (NCBI taxonomy): domain Eukaryota; kingdom Metazoa; phylum Chordata; class Mammalia; order Primates; family Hominidae; genus Pongo; species Pongo pygmaeus. The sequence goes on along the minus strand of NC_072383.2, from coordinate 41,994,033 downwards.
TCTCTAACTTGGGATAATCATTCTCTATAGGCCTGCCTGACGTGACTGCTAAAAGAGCTGGGTTGACTGTGCAACACTTGCGATGGTCTAGTAAGAAGGTCATGTTCTTGTGCAAAAGCAAATGAGCCACTTTTTCTTTAAAGTTTCAGGGTCAAAGGAGTCCTTGTGCTTGAGAATGCACTCCAGAGGTGTGCAAGCTGAAGATAGTCTGTTACCCATTTAGAAACAGATGTGAGAAAAAGGTGTCTATTTAGTTTCCTTCCTTTTGATGTGACACAAAGTGGAGGGGAAGACAGTGGGGGCATCCCCTCTGCTGTATTCACTCCATGGTTCCTGGGTCCTGGCACCTTGTTGAACGTGCCACCCATGGTTGCAGGCTTGACCCCCAGACATGGAACCAGAAGAACTAAGCAATTGGAATTAGTCATACTTACCCACGTGACTATAGTCCTCTGCCTGTGATTGCCCTTTGACTTCCTAGATTTGTGTGACCTGCCTGGCTCCCCAAAAAATAGATCTCAGGAGAGACTATGTGACAGTTGCATTTGGGCAACTTTTCCACTTCCCTCCTTAATGGAGAAATTGTGCTGGTTTGAGCTCTATATCTTGCTATTATGGCCCATACTAAAACGTTTACCCTTGGAGAATTGTTCCGGTTAACTTCTGAACTTAAAATCCACTCACTAATTAAGTACCATTCTAATTGGAAGCACAATAGGTGCCTTTAAAGAATGGAGGGACCAAATGGCCATTTTCCTACTGGTAAGACAGAATTGATACTAAAATTTCACTTCTGAGGATATTTTACTCCTAGTTGTTGAAGGTAGAATTTTCCCATTTACAGAAGCAGCATGAAGCCTGGGTTCAAGTACAGAGGCACAAAAAGGGAGAATTGGGAAGCTAGAGTGTTTTGGTAGAGGACCAACAAAGCACCACGTGGAGAGGATCCCCTGGGTGGCACTGTTGACCTTGAAATGTCATATGCTCTCCAGACCAAGGGCAGAGAGACCTGGAAATGCCATGTTCTCTCCAAACCAAGGGCAGAGGGTGACCTGGAAGTGCCATGTACTCTCCAGACCAAGGACAGAGAGAGACCTGGAAATGTCATATGCTCTCCAGGCCAAGGGCAGAGAGTGACACTCACTGTGGGCCGGGGACCCTGTGTTCCTAGAAAATCACAAAGACGCCTTCCCTTGAACTATATTTCTGGTTACTATAACATTTCCTGATCTTGCCAAACAAGATTACTTCACTTAACTGTAAAACTTCCTGTACATTGCATACAGAGAGAGGACAGGAGGTATGGTGGTCATGAAAAGAAAAGGAGGAAATTATGATACAAAATTTGGAGATCTTGTTGCCAACACCCCATTGGGCAGTTGGAGGCTGGAGTCAGTCCAGAAGCCTTCAGATAACATTGGGGGGTATCCCCAGCCAGAAATCCTCAGTTGCTTCAAAACCTCTTCCAGCCCCATTTGACAGCTAAGGAAGCTTAAAATATGGCCAATATGTCCAACAACCTGTAGGTGCTGTGGGATTCTCCATGTTCTCCCCAGTGAGCCTCACATTTGAGTCTTCAAAAACAGCAGCCATGCTGTTTTTAACTGGCTGATGAATGCCTGTTACTGATTTTATGTCATTCTAAAATGGAGGTGAGAGCCCTGAAATCAAAGGACAGAGTTTGAGTCTGCTCCTCTACTCACCATTTCAATGAATGTTGTACCTTGGTATCCTGGATGAGGTCCTAAATATGAAGCAGCTATGTTGTCTGGGGTACATATCTGGGTTTCATCATCTCATGCCAGGAAAAGTTAGGACACAGACACACATGATGAGTTTAGGAGCATAAGTTTAATAGGCAGAAGAAAAGAGAAAGGAAAACAGCTCTCTCTGTAGAGAGAGAGGTGTCCTCTGAGTGAAGAAGACCAGATGGTGGTAGATATGTTGGATTTTATAGTTCAGCTTGAGAAGGCAGTGTCTGATTTATGTAGGGCTTGCAGATTGGTTTGATCAGGTATGACATTTACATAGTGTGCAGGGAAGGCTAGTTGCCCCTCCTAATCTTATTATGCAAATAAACTTTCTTTGGCCAGTGCCATTTTTATCTGCTCCTTACTGTATATATGGCTGGCAGGGAAGGGAAGATGGAGCCGCCATCTTGAACATGTCTAGTCCATAGTTCCTGCTGGCATTCACCTGTGCAAGTTCCTAGCTTGCTTGTCTATGTCTGCAGCTTGACTTTACAGGCTGCTTTTGTTAGAAAATGGTTTGGAGCTGCTTTTTATTAAAAAGTAAAGCCTTACCAAGATTCCCATTCTCTTACTATCTGCCTAAGTGATTACTTCTTAATTCCGATATCAAAGGGAATAGAAGAGTCCTTGGTCCTTAAGGAAACATTAGTGGTCATCTGACAGTACTCCCTGTAAGCCTGTGGTGGCAGTAGCTATAGGGTGAGGCTCCTCAGCCTTTGGAAAGGGGAGGGAAGTGTAGGAATGACTGCATCTTGTAGGTTGAGTGTCAGCTCAGCTGCAATACAATAGAAAACCAAGTAGACATCTAAGGTTTTTGACTCTAGTCCCTGACTTCTGGATGGCACTTCTGGACCCACTCAAGGCCTTGGGGTCCTCACTGCCCTGAAAAGAAGGACACAGACCTGGCTGGCTTTGCCACCTGCTAATTGTAAGGCACCAGGTCCCTGATGGAACATAGATATATTCCCTGGTAGTCAGGGAGTTATTACCACAGCCCTTGGGTGAGACTCAGTACTGTGCTGGCTTTAGCTCTGACCAATATGACAAATACAGTCATAGTGCTGGTGGCCGCAGGGGTGCCTGCATCACTCCATCCCTAGTTTTAGGTGGCTCAAGACAGAGAGGGAGACTATATATTTTGAAAAAAGGAAGGAAAGAGGACAAGAGTCTCTGCCTGATAATCCAGAGAATTCTGGATAAATTTAACAAAGAGATTTAAATAATTAAAAAGAATCAAGCAGAAATTCTGGAGCTGAAAAATTCAATTGGCATACTGAAGAATGCATCAGAGTCTTTTAATAGCAGAGTCAAGCAAGGAGACGAAAGAATTAGTCAGCTTGAAGATAGGCTATTTGAAATACACAGTCAGAGGAGACAAAAGAAAAAAAAAGAATAGAAAACAATGAAGTCTACAGGATCTATAAAATAGCTTCAAATGGGGAACTCTAAGAGTTACTTACCTTAAAGAAGTAAAGAAAGAGACAGGGTAGAAAGTTTATGCAAAGGGCTAATAACAATTCAAAGGGAAGAGAACTTTCCAAAGCTAGTGAAAGATATAAATATCCAAGTACAAGAAGGTAATAGAACACTAAGCAGATTTAACCCAAATAAGACTACATCAAGGCATAATAATCAAACTCCCAAAGGTCAAGGATAAAGAAAGGATGCTAAAAGCAGCAAAAGTAAAGAAATAACATATGGCCAAGTGCAGTGGCTCACACCTGTAATACCAGCACTTTGGGAGGCCAAGGCAGGCAGATCCTGAGGTCAGGAGTTCAAGACCAGCCTGGCCAACTTGGTGAAACCCCATCTCTACTAAAAATACAAACACATTAGCCAGGTGGTGGCATGCACCTGTAATCCCAGCTACTCAAGAGGCTGAGGCAGGATAACTGCTTGAACTGGAGAGGCAGAGATTGCAGTGAGCCAAGAACTCACAGAAAGAAAAAAGAAATAAATAACATACAATGGAGCAGGCTTTTAAGTGGAAACCTTACAGGCCAGGAAAGAATGGCATGACATACTAAGGTAAAAGAAAAAAAAACTTTAACCTTAGAATAGTATATCCAGCAAAAATATTCTTCAAGCTTAAAGGAAAAATAAAAACTTTCCCAGACAAACAAAAACTGATAGACTTCAGCAACACCAGACTTATCCTACAAGAAATGCTAAAGGGAGTACTTCAATCAGAAAGAAAACGACATTAATGAGCAATGAGAAATCATCTGAAGGTAAAAAAACTCACTGGTAATAGTAAGTACATAGAGAAACATAGACTATTATAACACTGTAACTGTGGTGTGTAAACTATCCTTACTCTAATTAAAAATAATAAACAACAAAACAATAGAAAATAATATATAATTATAACTTTTCAAGACATAGACAGTACAATAAGATATAAATAGAAACAACAAAAATTAAAAAGACCTGACAGTGCTGAAAAATACACTACATCAATTTCGTAATGCGATCACAAATATTAATAGCAGAATAGACCAAGCTGAGGAAACAATCTCAAACTTTACAGACTGGATTTCTAAAATAAGACAGTCAAACAAGAATAGAGAAAAAAGAATAGAAAGGAGTAAACAAAACCTTCAAGAATTATGGGATTATTATACACATAATTATCACATTCTCCAAAGTCAAAATGAAAAAAAAATTAAAGATAGGAAGAGAGAAAGGTCAGGTTGCCTACAAAGGGAAGCCCATCAGACTAACAGCAGACCTCTCAGCAGAAATCCTACAAGCCAGAAGAGATTGGGAGCCAATATTCAACATTCTTAAAGAAAGAAATCCCAACACAGAATTTCGTATCTGTCCAAGCTAAGCTACATAAGTGAAAAAGAAATAATATCCTTCCCAGACAAGCAAATGCTGAGGGAGTTCATCATCACCAGACCTGCCTTACAAGAGCTCCTGAAAGAAGCACTAAACATGGAAAGGAAAGATTATTAGCCACCACAAAAACATACTAAACTACACTGACTAGTGACACTATAAAGCAACCACACAAACAAGTCTCCATAATAACCAGCTAACATCATGATGACAGGATGAAATCTACACATATCAATACTATCCTTGGATGTAAATGGGCTAAATGCCCCCAATTGAATGGCACAGAGTGGCAAGCTGGATAAAGAACCAAGACCCTTGGCATGCTGTTTTCAAGATACCAATCTCCCATGCAATGACATCCATAGGTTCAAAATAAAGGGATGGAGGACAGTCTACCAAGAAAATGGAAAACAGAAAAAGGCAGGGGTTGCAATCCTAATTTTAGAAAAGACAAGCTTTAAATCAACAGAGATTTTTTAAAAGACAAAGAAGGGCATTACATAATGGTAAAGGGTTCAATTCAACAAGAAGACCTATCATAAATATATATGTACCCAACACAGGAGCACCAAGATTCATAGAGCAAGTTCTTAGAGACCTTCCAAGAGACTTAGACTCCTGCACAATAATAATGGGAGAATTCAACACTCCACTGACAGTATTAGACAGATTATTAATATGGAAAAGTAACAAAGATATTAAGGACCTGAACTCAACATTGGATCAAATGGACCTGGCAAATCAGAACTACAATGAGATACCCTCTCACACCAGTCAGAATGGCTATTATTCAAAAGTCAAAAAATAACAGGTGCTGGTGAGGTTGTAGAAAGTAGTGTGGTGATTCCCTGAAGACCTAAAAAAAGAACTGTCATTTAACCCAGCAATCCCATTACTGGAATAATACGCAAAAGAATATAAAGTATTCTATCACAAAGACACATGTACAAATATGTTCATTGCAGCACTATTCACAATAGCAAAGACATGGAATCAATGTGAATGCCCATCAGAAGTAGATTGGATAAAGAAAATATGGTATATACACACCATGGAATGCTATGCCTTCATAAAAAAGAACAAGATAATGTCCTTTGCAGAAACATGGGTGGAGCTGGAGACCATTAATCTTAGCAAACTAATACAGGAACAGAAAACCGAATACTGAATGTTCTCACTTATAAGTAGGAGATACATGATGAGAACACATGGACACATAGAGGGGAATGACAGACACTGGGGCCTGCTGGAGGGTGGAGGGTGGCAGGGAGGATAGAATTAAGAAAAATGACTAATTGGTACTAGGCTTAATACCTAGGTGACTAAATAATCTGTACAACAAACCTCCATGACCAGAGTTTACCTATATAACAAACCTGCACATACGCCCCCAAACTTAAAAGTTACAACAGAAAAGAAACAATAAAACATTAGAAAGAGGGAGGATTAAGGTTAGGTGTAGCATTTTTATTAGTTTTCTTTTTGCCTGTTTGTTTATGCAAACATTGTTAAGCTGTTATTAGCTTGAAATAATGAGTTATAAGATAATATTTACAAGGCCCATGGTGACCTCAAACCACAAAACATACAATGGATACACACAAAATAAAAAGCAAGAAACTAAGTCATATCACCAGAGTAAATCACCTTCACTAAATGGAAGACAGGAAGGAAAGCAGGAAGAGAAGACCACAAAACAACCAGAAAACACATAATGAAATGGCAGGAGTAAGTTATTACTTATCAATAATAACATTGAATGTAAATGGACTAAACTCTTTAATCAAAAGACATAGAGTAGCTGAATGTGAAATAAAAATTTATGCCAAAAAAGAGCTGAAATAGCCATATCTATACCAAAGTAGATTTCAATACAAAAACTATAAGAAGGGACAAAAAAGGTAATTAAAGGTTACTGTGTAATAATAAAGGGGTCAATTCAGCAAGAGAACATAACAATTTTAAATGTATATGGGCCCAACACTGAAGCACCCAGATATATAAAGCAAATATTATTAGAGCTAAAGAGAGAGATGCCAATAAAATATTCTCTGGAGACTTCAACACCCCACTTTCAGCATTAGACAGATCTTCCAGACAGAAAATCAACAAAAAAAATCATACTTAATTTGCACTATGGACCCAAAAAACAAAGACAGAGTTATAGTTTCATATTATATTATTTTTTATTTCTAGTATAGTTGTAAGTCTTTATTGTATGTAACTAGTACACATATAATGGAACACTTACCCAAAAAAATTCTGCTACATTGAATAATATTAATGGTATATGGGAACAAGTTCTCTCGGGAAAAACAGGAATTTCCTATTCTTTTCTTTGGTACGCACTAGTAATTTTCTGCTTTGTACAAAAGTAGAACTTTGTACCAGTACAAATTTTAACTTTGTGCTGGTATACACTCTTTTTCAACTATAGCAGTAATCATTTTGAGGAGATCGTTGCACACATTGAGAGAAAGATTAAAATCTTTTTCATCCATTAATTTGTTTTTGACCTGCTGAAAGGCAAAACTAAAAGTCATATATATATATATATATGCCACATATATATGTGTGTGTGTGTGTGTGTGTGTGTGTTTGACCTGCTGAAAGGTAAGACTACCTAAAAGTCACATATACATATATATGTATACATATGTATATATACATGTATATATATACATATATACGTGCATATATACCTATACATATATGTGTGTATATATATATGCACACATATATATGTGTGTGTGTATATATATATGCACACATATATATGTGTGTGTGTATATATATATATTACTTTAAGTTGTGGGATACATGCGCAGAACGTGCAGGTTTGTTACATAGGTATATGTGTGTCATGGTGGTTTGCTGCACCTATCAACCTGTCATCTAGGTTTTAAGCCTCACATGCATTAGCTATTTGTCCTGATGCTGTCCTTCCTCTTGCCAACCCCCACCCACAGGCCCTGGTTTGTGTTATTCGCTTTCCTTGTGTCCATGTGTTCTCATTGTTCAACTCCCACTTATGAGTGAGAACATGTGGTGTTTGGTTTTCTGTTCTTGTGTTAGTTTGCTGAGGATGATGGCTTCCAGCCTCATCCATTAACTTTTATTTTTCAAACTCTGATTTACTGACTTTTAAAAAACACTTGACTATAAGTATACAAAGTATTTGAATGTTAAATTTTAATAACATACAGGTTCCATTTACCTTACTATTTCTAAATCACAAGAAATCAGGAATTGCAGGACACAGCCAATTCTATTCATTTTTATTAAATATTCTTATATACTGTTTATCATTTTTCTTATATACTACAATAGACATTTATGGTTTCATTTAAAAAAAATTCTTTAAAATAATTCTCATAAAATTTCTAACTTGGGGACTACATGTGTCCTCTGAATATAACTAATCATAAAACCTTTTCCCTTGTATTTGACAAGACAGAGAAAAGTAATGGATCTTATTAGAAGTAACTGTGTGAATCCACACAATTGTTCAAATGTTCTTGAAACATTTGCATTTGCTGTCAGTACTTGCACAGTTTCACTGAGAAAATAATCCCGAGATTTAGTGAATCCAGTTCCCTCATTTCACTAATGAGACTCAGAGAAGAGAACTGAGGTACCCAGGACCATACACTCACTTAGTTTATGGCAAAAATGAGAATAAGAAACAGAATTTTAGGTTCCTATTTTAGGACACTTTCATTATAGCACAGCTGCCTTCTTAATTAGCTATAAAATAATAAAAGGTCACTTTTGAAATTAAAGTTGTAAGTAAAAGATTCTTTATTATACCCCAAATATTTAAATATATCTGTAATAAATAGTGCTATGAAATACCAGTTTCATAATTGAGAGCATTTAAGAAATTTTCACTTAAGGTCAGTGTTCAGCTTGAGCTATAAGCAAGGTGGCATGTAGTTTTAAGTCAATATAGTGCTGTACTATATACAGTCATATGCCACATAATGACCTTTAGGTCAAGCAGAATACATATACAATGGTAGTAGTCCCGTGACATTATAATATTATATTTTTACCATACCTCTTCTATGTTTAGATATGCAAATACTTACTATTGTGTTATAATGGCCTACAGTATTCAGTACAGTAACATGCTATAATAATCAGTTCTCACATTGCTATAAAGAAATGCCTGAGACCAGGTGATTTATAAAGAAAAGAGGTGTGACTGGCTCACATTTCTGCAAGCTGTACAGCATGATGTTGGCATCTGCTGGGCTTCTGGGGAGGCCTCAGGGAACTTAAAATTATGGCAGAAGGCTAAGGGGAAGCAGCCACATCTTACATGGCCTGAGCAGCAACAAGAGATGGGGGAAGTGCTATACTTTTAAACAACCAGATCTAATAAGAACTCACTATTGCAAGAAAAGCACCAAGGCAGATGGTGTTAAACCACGAGAAACTGCTTCTATGATCCAGTCCCCTCTCACAAGCCCCTACCTCCAATATTGGGGATTACAATTTGACGTGAAATTTGCACTGGAGCATGGCTCCAAACCATATCATTCTGTCATCTTCTCCTCCTAAATCTCTTGTTCTTCTCACATTTCAAAACACTATCATGCATTCCCAACAGTCGCCCAGAGTCTTATCTCATTTCAGCATTAACTCAAAAGTCCAAATGTCAAAGTCTCATCTGACACAAGGTTAGTCCCTTCCTACTTTGAACCTGTAAAATAAAAAACAAGTTAGTTACTTCCGTGATGCAATGGGGATAAAAGCACTGAGTAAATATTCCTGTTCCAAAAGGGAGAAATTGGCCAAAGGAAAGTGGCTATAATCCTCATGCAAGTCCAAAACCCAGTAGGGCAGTCACTGAATCTTAAAGCTCCAAAATAATCTTCTTTGACTCCATTTCCCACATCCAGGGTACACTGGTGTCAGAGTTGAGTTCCCAAGGCCTTGGGAAGCTCTGCCCTGTGGCTTTGTAGGGTTCAGCCTCTGTGGCTGCTCTCATGGTATTGTTGAGCACCTGTGGCTGTTCCAGGTGCAGGGTGGATCTACTGTTCTACTGCTGGTGGATCTACCATTCTGGAGTCTGGAGGACGATGGCCCTCTTCTCACAGTTCTATTAGACAGTGCAGCAATGAGAACTCTGCCTGGGGGCTCCAACCTCACATTTCCCCTCCACACTATTCTAGAAGAGGTTCTCCATGAAGCCTCTGCCCCTGAAGCAGAATTATTTCTGGACACCCAGGCTTTTCTGTACATCCTCTGAAATCTAGGCAGAGGCTCCCAAGCCTCAACTCTTACACTCTTATGTACCTGTAGACTTAACATCATGTGGCAGCCACCAAGGTTTACAGCTTGCACCCTCTAAAGCAGCAGCCTGAGCTGTACTTGGGCCTGTGTAAGCCATGTCTGGAGTGACTGGGATATGAAGAGCAGTGTCCCTAGGCCTGGCCCATAAAACCATTTTTCCCTCCTAGGCATCTGGGACTGTGATGGGAGCAGCCACTGCAAACGTCCCTGAAATGCCTTCTAGGCCTTTTCCCCATCGTCACGGCTATTAGAACTTGGCTCCTTTTGACTTAAGCAAATTTCTGCAGTCTGCTTGAATTCTTCCTCCTGAAAATTGGTTTTTATTGTCTACCACATGGCCATGCTACAATTTTTTTAAACTTTTTACTTTCTGCTTCCCTTTTAAATATAACTTCCAGTTTCAGATCATTTCTTTGCTCATGCATATGAGCATAGGTTTATAGGTTTATAGAAGCAGCAAGGCTACATCTTGAACCCTTTGCTCCTTAGAAATTTCTTCTGCCAGATACCCTAAATTATCACTCTCAAGTCCAAAGTCCGCATATCCCTAGAGCAGGGGCACAACGCAGCCAGGCTGTTTGCTAAGGTGTAGCAAAAGTGATCTTTACTCCAGTTCCCAATAGTTTCCTCATTTCCATCTGAGACCTCTTCAGCCTGGTCTTCACTGCCCATATCACTATCACCATTTTGGTCACAACCATTGAACCATTGAACCTCTAGTAAGTTCTAAATTTTTATCATCTGTCTCTCTTCTTCTGAACCTTCTAAACTCTTCCAATCTCTGTCCATTACCTAATTTCAAAGTCACTTAAACATTTGTAGGTACCTTTATAACAATGACCCACTCCTTGCTACCAATTCTGTAATAGTTCTCACATTGCTATAAAGAAATACCTGAGACTGGGTAATTTATAAAGAAAAGAGGTGTAATTGGCTCATGGTTCTGCAGGCTGTACAGGAAGCATGGTGCTGGCATCTGCTCAACTTCTGGGGAGGCCTCAGAAACCATACAATCATGGTAGAAGATAAAGGGGAAGCAGGCATATCTTACATGGCTGGAGTAGGAGCAAGAGAGAAAGGGTGAGGACCTACACACTTTTAAACAATCAGATCTCACAAGAACTCACTATTGCAACAACAGCACCAAGGAGGATGGCGTTAAACCATGAGAAACTTCCTCCATAATCCAGTCACCTCCCCTGAAGCCTCACCTCCAACAATGGAGATTACAATTTGACATGAGATTTGGGTAAGAATACAAATCCAAACCATATCACTTGCTATACCAATTTGTAGCATAGCAGCAATAGGCTATGCCATCTAGCCTAGGTGTAGAGTAGGCTATACCACATAGGCTTCTGTAAGTACACTCTGATATTTGTACAACAATGAAATTGCCTAATGACTGATTTCTTGGAAAAGTATCCCTGTTAAGTGACACGTGACTAAATTGTTACACATCCTTTCAATCAACAAACCCCTTTTGTACATTCCTATTTGCAAAGCACTGTCTTTGTTCCCAGGGAAAATTGTTGGAGAAGTTAGAGAGGACTAAAGAGAAGCAAAGGATTTCATCTTATATTTCAATAAAATCTTCAATCTAAAAGTGGGGGAAATCCAAGAACAAATAAAGTAGCTTTTTGATTAATTTTTTACATTTTTATTATTTTACATTTTTTTATTTGCTAAGCTATAGTGAAATGGGGAATTATCCTTAACTTCTACCTCTCTTACCCCCCAAATCCCATTCCAGTTATAAATATTATACCTCTTTCTTAAAAAAAATAGTTCCAGAATCTGATACCTCTTGTTTTCTCTGCCATTGTATAATAGTCTGGCTTCATTTGTTGATATTTTGAAGCCTCACCCCTCACTGTTTGCCTTCTGCTCTACATCAGAGAAGCTGATAAGAAAGTCCTAGATACTCCCTCCTTTGGCAGTAGTAGGAAGTTCAAAGCATGTGTGGGAACTCTCAATCCATCCCCAATTTCTAACTACCATCAAAACTCCAAGTCAGTCTGTTTTCCCTGCTCTCTCTCAAGGGCAGATTTGGCCCTCTTTGGACCAACTTGGGATGCTTGCCTTGTTTTCCCTCAAGCCTTAATATGCAAGTAATAAATCTTTTTATGCCCTGTTTGTATGAGTGTGTGTCAACATCAGTCTCAATATCTAAATGAAACTTTGGGTGGAAGAACATCTCGTTTGTCTGAAGTGGTCACAACATGTTATCACACTAGTTTAAGCTACCATCACCACTTGCCTGGATTATTACAATAGCCTTCTACATTTCTGATCTCCCAGCTTTAGCTCTTGTTCCAATTTTGTCTGTTTTCTATTGGGCAACCAGGTTGATCGTTTTAAAATGTACATCATATCATGTCACTTCTCATTCAAAATCCACGAATGGACTCACACGGAATAAGAGCTGACGTTTTTACCATGGACTCCAAGGCACCTTGTGATTATTCCTCTGTATCACTCTGAGACATTCTCTCTTTCCTTCTTATCTCTCCCTTTATCATTTCACTCTGGCTAGCCCTGGTGGCTTTTTCATTGTTCCTTACACACACTAAACATACTTCACCTCATTTTCACTTATTATGCCCTCTGCTGGACTTCTGGTCCTTTGCTATGTCTACAGATATCCTAATGGTTGGTTCCTTCATTTTCTTCACGACTCTTCAAATCTCACTTTATCAATGGGGCCTTCTCTGACAATCTCTTTATGTAAAAATAGTAACTACCTCACTGTCTGTCACTCTCAATCTCTATTACTCTTTTTTATTGTTTCTTTATAGCATGGATCACTCCCAACATATTATATATAATCAACTTATCTGCTTACTGTTTTCAACTAGAAATTAAGTTCCTAGAGGTCAGAAATTTTGTTGTGTTCATTGTGACACATCTTCCTCTCCATGTGTGTATGGGTGTGTATGTGTGTGTATACACATACACACACACACACAGAGGGAGAGAGAGACCAGAATCCATAGTTTAAAAACATACCTTGCTTATGTAACTAAGCTAATTAATTAAACTCTTCCTCTCTCTATAGACACACAGATGTAGAGTAAACAACATCAAGAATCTTTTCTGATTCTTACTCCAAATCTCTATTTTCTCTGGGTAAGCAGACAAGGGCAATATGCAGAATTAAAGAGTAACATTAAAAGAACTTAGTTTTGCCTCTTGGTCCTATTTCGGACATGCTGTTCACTATAAGTGAGTTTCAATTGGCCTGTCATTTATGCAAGGAATATAAGGCTAGGTCTTAAACCCAGAGCTGTGGTTCAGCTTATGTTCAAGTGCATGAAAAAAAAGGGATACTGGAGTCTGCTGGGCCTGGCCTATGACCACTTTAGCCCAGTTTACATTAGGGATGATGAAAATTAAACAGACAATTCTCTGAACTCTCTTGTTTTCTTTTCTTTTTTTTTTTTTTTTTTTAGAATTCTGCCCTGCAACTTTCAGGTGGAGGGGCTTGCGGGATGCTATTTGGAAGGCTGCAGCTTGTCTCACTTTGTTCTTTTTGTCCTATTGAGTTGACTCAGCATGGCAGCCCTTTGAAGACAGTGAGAGCTCTCTGTATTCCCTCCAAAGAGATGCACACTTACTGAAGGCTCAGCAGAGAACGTAGAAATCAGACTCCTCGGCCAAGCAAGCCAGTTCCCATGGAAAGTTGTGTGAGGCAAGGGTCTCATAGGCACCTTCGCGTTTTTACATTTTGATCCTCTACATCTTTTTATGTTAAATCATAATTTTAAAAGTAGATCTAAACTATACTTAAATGCAAATATTGAGAGGACGGGATGCCTGACTAGTAGGACCCGTGGAGATCTGATATTCTTATTGTTCCATTTTATCTTTGTGGCGATTCTGGCACTGAATGGAAAGTAAAATTCTGACTTACTCTCATGTTGCATTTGAGTTAGCAACTTTGAATTCATTTTTTTCATACTTGAGTTTTGCCTTTATTTCTAACTTTCTTTAGACTATATAACATCTTATGCCTTTTATACATTTTTTGTTTCTACCATTCTTACCACATTTATCATACCACACCTTGTATTTTAGTCACTTTTAAAGGTTGGTCTTCCCCAGAGTAAATGTTGTTTGAAGGCAAGGAAGATATTTTCATGTGAGCTCTATAACCATGGGCCATATCCTTTGCCAGAAATCGGATGGTCTGGATACAATTTAAAATCTTGCTACCTAGTGTGAGTCAGCATGCAGGACATCTATCTAGTGAGAAATAGTCTAAAAACAAAATAAAATAAAAATAACAATAATCTTTACCTACTTCCCAGACATCAAAGGTCACGCATATTAAAAGGGCAGAGAGGATCAGGGACTACCAGTGATAAGACTGCCATACCTGTCCTTGATCATGGTTCCAACAGCAGTTTCTAGTTAGTGAGGGTTTCCAGCCAAGTTCTCAATCAGAAAAGGCAGTTGCCTGTTCTCATTATATCATTGAATTCATATAGATTTAAAGTTGTAAGGTATTCTTAGTAGATTAATATTTTATCCTTATAGGATGTCTCTTTATCTCAAATAATACTGTTTTCCTTACAGTCTTACATTGCCTCATGGTGATGCCTTAATTTTTCTTAAAATGTGTGTATTATAGGTCTTTTCTCTACCTTTGGTTTTTAATCTTATTTTTAATGCATGATTCTGGTAAGCCACATATACTTTCTTTTTCCCTTTATATCCAGTGTAATGACTTATTATGGTATAATAAAAATGATTACTTTTCCCATTTCCCTAGCAATTTAGAACTGCAGAACTTTTATTCACCCTCCCCTCCCATTTTTTGTGTTATTCTCTTTTGTGAAAGGTATCATTCCAATATCCTCTGACTTTTGTCATTGCTCTGCTATATTACAATAGTCCTATTTCTTCTGGCTGTCTTAATGCTTTCCTCTCATTTTTGTTTTTAAGTAGTTTCACTATGAAGTACCTGTTTTTACTGTTTATTCTGATTGGGGTTTGTAGCAGTTCTTGAATCAGTAGCTTGATGTCTTTCATCAACTTTGGAAAATTTTTATTTCTTATCTATTAAAATATTGTCTCTATTCTCTTTCTTCTTTCCTACAGAAACTCCCTCCATCATACAATGCTTTTCTCTAGCCTGTTTAGTGCCTTTAACCCTAACTTCCATTTTGACTGATTTTAATATTGATGCTCTCACTTTCTTTTTGTTTGCATTTGCCTAGTGGTTTTTATCTATCAGTATTCTTTTTAAATAAGAATTTCATTATTAATTATTTTGTGCAGGTTACTTATGAGCAATATAGAAGTCTTTTTGCTCTGTTTTCAGGAAAATATGACAGTTTCTGTCTTTAAATTTTTCATGTACATGTAGCAGAATAACCTGTATACTTGATTTTATTTCTCCCTTTTAACTTTATTGGTTATTTCAAATAACCAATAAATAATATTTATTGGTTAAATAACCAATAAATCACAGCAGCTGCTTGATTCCAGATAGCAAATCACCTTGCAGTTGTTGAGGAGAGGAAAGAGGCTGCATTCAGGCAGCCATGTTTCCAAAAACCTTTCTAACATGCCTTTCATATACATCTCATTTAATCCTCCTACAAAACATTTTCAATGAATTTATTCATTTTCCCTAGGTCTGCATTTAGGATAGATAACCTGCATAACACTGCACAGTGACTCATGCTTATCTTTGGAGATGAGCTGAAGAACTGATGCCTAGCTGGATCCAATTTGAAGCGTATTTATACCTTCTGAACAGGAAATGTGGGCAGCAACAAATACACAAACTATATCAGCTGACTAAGGACCCCTCATTTCCTTCATCTTACTAACCTTGGCCTTGAAATAATAAAATTCATATTCTGGCATTTTTCCATTCCCTATAATAGAATAGACAGAGTAAGATTGAGACTAAACTTTAAATGTGATGTCTGCATTCCTGCTAATGGCTGTCACTGGCTAGTAATTTATATAATTATATTTTCATTTAACTATTCATTTATGCTTTATAATTTAAATATATTAAGAACTAATGAAATATTTCCTGGAGTCCTTTCCTAGTGTGTGAGTATATATGTATGTTTTTAAAGCAGAGTCATTTTTATGCCCCAAAGTTGTCAGAGCTGACATAAAAACAAAATCACTGCTTCGGACTCCAGGCCTAAAAATATCAGGGTAGGTCCTAGGACACTCTTACTATCCTTAATCAAACTTTTTTTTCTTTCTTTCTTTCTTTCTTGTTTGCTTGCTTGCTCTTTCTTTCTTTCTTTCTTTCTTTCTTTCTTCCTTTCTTTCTTCCTTCCTTTCTCTCTCTTCCTTCCTTCTTTTCTTTCCTTCCTTCCTTTCTCTCTCTTTCTTTCTTTCTTTCTTTCTGTCTGTCTGTCTTTCTTTCTTTCTTTCTCTTTCTTTCTTTCCTTCTTTCTTTCTTTTTTCTTTCTTCCTGCACTTACCACAAGTGTCTTCTACAACCATTCAACTGTTTTCTGCAGCAAGCCAAGCGCTTCTTCTCCAGGCCTACATTTTTCCTGGGGGAGAAAAGACATCTCTCTTCAGTTTCAGATTACAGCAAAAACACCATGAACTATCTCAGTTTTATGTTACCCAGTCAAATGGAAGACAATAATATTTGCTACGATTTTTGGTTGCAAGTAACAAAAATTAACTTTCAATAACTTCAAATGGACTTCAAATCTCCAGCACTGACCTTCATGCCTACTATATATGAATGCTCAATAAATGTTTCTTGAGTGACTACTAGTAGGGGATACTTTTTATTTGGTATGTAGCTATGCACCAGGCACTGTGAAGAACAATTTATATGTATTATCTAACTTAAATGTCACAGTTATTATCCTTATTTTACAAATGAGGCAACAGAAATTTTTCAGTGTCATAGAGCTAATAAGTGGTAAAGTTGCCAGCAAATGGGATAATTCCTTAAACATGTGATCTACTCTGTGCTACAAAGAAAGGGCTGCTGCCACTTTTATTTTAGTTCAATTGTCTTTGAACTACATTTTATCAGCAATTGAAATATATCATAAACTAGAAACAGAACAGAAACTAGAAATTGTGTCTCTACCTATTACATCTATATCCATTTACTTAAACAGTTTATCCACACCTATATTTTTTCTCTTGAGGTCAGGGAAACTTTTGAAGGGAGCAAATACTATCACCTACAAGATGGACTAGGGCTTTGGGACTCAGTCAGAGTCTATGATTTTAGGGAGCAGGAGGAAATAGAATTTTACATCTATATTTTATTTACAAATATAGCATTTCCACATGCATAAGCCAATTCCTAGACAGAAATGTAACATAGAAATGAATCCATGAATCCTTTTCTTTAAAAAGAAAGGGAAAAAAATTTGACAATTGCTAATTGGTTAATTAGTGCTTAACTAAACTGACTCCAAATTTGAGCACTCCCAGATGAACAGTAGGAAAAACAAGCAGGAAACAAATGTAATGCCTCGAAGTGAAATGCACATGGCTGTTAGTCAGACAAGCAGCTGGCCTGTTTTCTTGCCCATCCTTCTTGAGGAGTGATTTCCTAAAATAACGTGTGAAAATGCCCTGAACAAAGGAGATACTCAATAAATATTAATTCACTTGCCTCTTCCAACCCGCCTGCATCCCCTGTGTGCAAAGATCTGAGGCTACTCCATTTCTGATCAGAAAGAATGCAAGTGTGCGTTCATTTGTTCAACAGGATTTCCTGGGTGTCTGCTACATATCAGACACCATGCTACACACTGAGAAATAGCAATAAACCAAACAGGCATGGTCCTCATTCTTGGTAAACTCACAGGAATAGAGTTTAAGTAAATGATTACTTAACAACCTTCATGATGTGAAGATGCAACAAAGATGAAGGGGCAACCATGCAGAGTCTAATGAGTGGAAAAAATTCCAGATCCAGAAATAGTCTCCCTTCTCTTTCATCTCCCTCCTTCTTCAGACAGGTATGCCACATGTGGCATTATTGGGTGAGATTTGAAGAGTAGGGTGTGGTATTGTCAGTGTTTGCATAAATCAGGTTGTACTTGACGGCAGCTCAGACACAGACCAAAGCCTCTAGAAAAACGTGTGATGAGTTCAATCTAGTGTTCCTACTGAGCATGCATGTGTTGAGCCACTTTGAGATTGCCTCATTCCCCAGGGAAGCTCCTGGCAACATGCTCTTAGTCGGAATCTCAGGTACCCTAAAATAGGCCTGCAAAGATGTCTGTGATGGCAGATGCTCTTATTTTAATGTCAGTAAAAGATGATGGGGTTGCATAGTTGCCTCACATTCCCAGTGTCCTTAAATTTCCCTGTGGCTTCACAGTTAAGCAATTGTCCTTGTTGAGGCACTGAGCTTTGGAAGGTGTTTCTGTCATAAAAGTCCAAGCATATTAGAGATGTCTAATGTTTGAGAAGAGCTGAAAATTATTTCATAACAATAATAACTAATGTTTATTAAGCACTTACATGCCAAACACATTTCATACATGATCTTTTGGATGAATGATTATCCTACTTCATGAAAACCATTAAACTGCAGTAAACCAGGATTGAGAGTTTTGAAATTTAGTTCATTCCCTAAAAGCTTAAATATTTCATTTCAAAGAGAAGACTTCAAATCAGAATCTCAAACTCATATTTAATTTCAGGGCAATGCTTTTTTACTATGCCACTTAGGTCAAATTATTTAACCCTTTGGGCATTGGTTCTTAAAGGGATGAGGTTAAACTATATCAGCTCTAAATTCCTTTCCAGTTGTGCCATTTTTCTAATTCAACCTGATGAATCCTGCCTTCTAAATAGCAGATAGTGGTGGTCGTGAGTTTAAAATCATTTGCTTTTACTATATTCAAGGGAATACCTTCAAAAAAGAAAAAGAGAAGCATAATTGAATGTTACCTAGACTGAGGCAGTGTTGTTTCTATTTTTTTTTTCAAAAATGTTTTCAGATTCTCCATGGGTATTCTTTCTACCTGGTTAGATAGAAACTTCAGAAGTGAAAACCCAGTCCTTTCCAATGAATCTAAAATGAAATCCTAATGAGGCTATGTTCTATTTATATAAGAGTGAGAATGGGGAGGGGAATGATTTTCCCTACCACATTTTCAGCAAGCTTTTGAAAAATGGCAATTTAGATAAGGTTTGTCAGTCTTCCCACAATGGCTAGAATTCAAACCTCTGGGAAGTTGGAAATGACTATTGTCCTCTCAACCAGAGCATAGGACCAAGTTTGATTTTCTGTTTTAGCCTTGATTTTTGGTGCAATCATTAAAAAAGGTACATAATATGACTCTTGCAAATGTCTCTGCCTCCAAATAAAGAAAAATAAAATATTTCATGCCTCTCCAGAGAGCTGTTAGAACTCATTTTTGTTTATAAATGTTAATAAAATGATAGGCATGGATACTTGCAAAGTATGGTTTCTCTGTAGTGTAAAATTGGCCAGGTTATTGACTGAGGTCTGAGTAATTACTATAACTTGAGTTTGGTGTGTAATTTGGTGCCATTCTTCCTTTTGCATTAATTTGGAGCTAGGTGGGAGCTTTAGGGCTTTTCATGGAGACTGCCTATAATGATTTATTTAAATTCTGACCATGCTTTCTAATTATGCAAATATTTCAATCACCTCTCTTGCTGACTTGACTCTTAAGATGATAGAACATTTTCTATACATAATATTTGGTGAAGTTTCCCGGCTCCTGTACATTAAATGCTATGAGAAAATATGTGTTATGGGGAAAGAAGAATGAAGCTGAGTGCTTTTCAATAATTCATCATTCTTCCAAGGTGAAAAATCCAGCACTTACATTTAGAAGCATTATCCACACACACAACAATGTTGAAATTGCTTTTTTTCACTGGAAGAGCTGGCTGTGTCATCAGATCTTTCATTTATTCGGGTGTGCTAAAAGCTGTGTGCTAGCATTCAAGGTAGCTGTCCAACTCCTTGGCCTTGGGAATGTACACCTGGCTCTTGACAGACTTCATAGTGGTCATCTTGAGGTGGCCTCACCTTTTCTTGTGCAATCCCAAGAGAAAAGAACCCAGAGTTAGCAATTCTAATTATTTCTCATTGTCATACCCTGTTATCTCCCACCTCCTGGCAAACTCTTTCATCTCCTCAAACTCTCCCTGTTGCTCACTGCAAGACAGCTGCAATGACTTCCTTCTTGTTCCCTCAAACACCATAAGGCAAACACCATTCCCACCACCCCCACCCCTGGGGCCAGAACTGCTAATCCTGGAAATACTTCAAGGCTTACTCCTGGATTCCTGCTGATCTCAAATGACACTTAAAAGAGACACCTTCCCTGATCACCCTCCTCAAATAACACATCCCGCTCTGCTCCCTTCCCCTCTGTTGAACTCTCTGTCTCCTCAACCTGCCTGGTTTATTTTTCTTCAGTTGATATCATTATTTGACATATATTTATTTCTCTATCTTCCCCAGTTATTACCCTCACTCTTTTCCTCCACAACAGTCATTGCAATATAAAATTCATTTGTTTATTTTATGTGTTTATTGTCTCCCACCCCCTACTTTATCCTCAATGCCTAGAACAATGAAGCAGTTACACAGTATTTGTTGATTAAATAAATGATTGAATCATGACTGATAATATTCTCCATAGCTTAACAAGGTGGGAAATGTCCCTATTACTTAGAACAAAAATCCTTGCTTTTCAGCAAGACAGGTGAGAACTCTTTATAATCAGGCTCAAAGCTTTTCATATCATCTTAACTTCTGCCATATGTTTGCCCTTAGCCCATGCAGCATCTTTTCCACTCCTGAGGTGCATGGACTGCTCCCAGGGCTCACTCACCATTCTTCCCTTTGTTCAGGCTGTATTGTGCTTCCCAATGTTTTCCTGATGAATTCTTACCCTTCCATATTAGCTAAATAGGCTGCCATACCAAAGTGCCACAGACTGGTGGCTTCAACAAGAGGGATTTATTATCTCTCCATTCTGCAGGCTATGTGTCTGAAATCAGGTGTCAGTGGGGTTGGTTCTTCCTGAGGGCTGCAAGGAAGAATTTGCTTCGTGCTTCTCCCTCCTAGCTTTGGCGTTTTGCTGGCAATCTTTGACATTCCTTGGCCTTTGCCCCATCTTCATGTGGCATTCTCTGAAATTTCCCCTTTTTTAACAGACACCAGTCTTCTGGATTAGGGTCTCGTTCTACTCAGTATGACTTCATCTTAACTAATTGCATCTGCAATGGCCCTATTTCTAAATAAGGTCACATTCTGAGGTACTGGGGATTAGAACTTCAATATATGGATTTAGGGGGGCACAATTCACCTCATAGCACCTTCCTTCAAAGTCTAGAGAAAATATCGCCTTCTCCAAAATGCTTTTCTTGATACTTTTAGTTGGAGTCCCTTTTTCTTCTTTGTTTTCATGGTGCTGGATTTATATCCATATTTTTCCTTTTACAATACTTATTTCACTAACTTATTCATTTACTCTTCAATACCTATGGGTGTGTAGGGCAGAATAACATTTTCTTTCACCAACAATAGGGCCTTAGTTGGAATGGGCCCTATAATAAAAGACAGATCAGCAAGAGGAATACAGAAGTTTAATTTCACATATACATGGAGATGACCAGGGAATATGTAGTCCTCCAAGAGGTGGCTTCAAATTTCAGCTTATATAGCATCTCCAACAATGAACAGCAAATTTTAGAGAAGTGATGAGACTAAGGAAAAGGACTTTGAGTTCTAGGGGTGAGAACTTGTGAGTAGAAAAATAAATGGCAGATAAAGGCTCATTAGTACAGCTTGTTCATGTAGATTCCTCTGGTATCTTTCATGGGCATCCATGTGAAAAGACCACCAAATAGGCTTTGTGTGAGCAACAAGGGTGTTTATTTCACCTGGGTGCAGGCAGGCTGAGTCCGAAAAGAGAGTCAGTGAAGGGAGACAGGGGTAGGGCTGTTTTATAAGATTTGTATAGGTAAAGGAAAATTACAGTCAAAGGGGGGTTGTTCTCTGGTGGGCAGATGTGGGGGTCACAAGTTGCTCAGTATGGGAGCTTTTGAGCAAGATGAGCCAGGAGAAGGAATTTCACAAGATAGTGTCATCAGTTAAGGCAGGAACAGGCCATTTTCACTCCTTTTGTGGTGAAATGTTATCAGTTAAGGCAGGAACTGGCCATCTGGATGTGTACGTGCAGGTCACAGGGCATATGATGGCTTAGCTTGGCCTCAGAGGCCTGACATTCCTGTCTTCTTATATTAATAAGAAAAATAAAATGAAATAGTGGTAAAATGCTGGGATGGTGAACATTTTTGGAGGTGGTATGGAGAGATAATGGGCGATGTTTCTCAGGGCTGCTTCGAGCAGGATTAGGGGTGGTGCGGGAACCTACAGTGGGAGAGATTAAGCTAAAGGAAGATTTTGTGGTAAGGGGCAATATTGTGGGGTTGTTAGAATAAATATTTGTCATTTAGAATTATTGGTGATGGCCTGGATACAGTTTTGCATGAATTGAAAAACTAAACAGAATAAGAGAAGGAGAAAAACAGGTATTAAAGGTCTAAGAATTGGGAGGACCTAGGACATTTAATTAGAGAGTGCCTAAGGAGATTCAGCATAGTCCTGCCAGCAAAGATTATTTATTTACTTTAAGAGTTAAGAGTGGCAGTTTGGGGATAGCACCAGGAGATATCAGCTGTGATGGCTTGGAGAAACAGTGTAAACAAGAGCACAGTGTAAACAAGAGCAGGGCATGTATGAGTAGTTGAGAACGGTGAATAGGAGTATGACTAGACAGAAGATAGTAGGGATGACAAGTTTTTTGGGGCACAGTCCAAGTTGGTCTGGTGTCTGGAATGAGACTGGGGCCTAATAAAAAGGAGGTCTATATACGAGCTCAAATGGGCTGTACCCTGTAGCATTCTGAGGAATTTCCCTGAATTCTGAGAGGGGAAAGTAGTAAAAGTATTGTCTAGTCATTTTTAAGTTGGTGGCTGAGCTTGGTGAGGTATGTTTTTAAAAGACTATTAGTCTGTTCTACTTTTCCTGAAGACTGAGGACTGTAAGGGATATAGGTTTCACTGAATACTAAGAGCTTGAAAAAATGCTTGGCTGATTTGACTAATAAAGGCTGGTCTGCTATCAGACTGTATAGAGGTGGGAAGGCCAAACCAAGGAATTATGTCTGACAGAAGGGAAGAAATGACCACGGTGGCCTTCTCAGACACTGTAGGAAAGGCCTCTACCTATCCAGTGAAAGTGTCTACCTAGCCTAAGAGGTATTTTAGTTTTCTGACTAGGGGCATGTGAGTAAAGTCAATTTGCCGGTCTTGGGCAGGGGCAAATCCTCGAGTTTGATGTGTAGGAAAGGGAGGAGGCCTGAACAATCCCTGAGGGGTGGTAGGATAGTAGATGGAACACTGAGAAGTTATTTCTTTGAGGATAGATTTCCAGGATGGAAAGGAAATGAGAGGTTCTAAGAGATGGGCTTGCAGCTTGTAACTTACAAGGAAGAGGTTATGAAATGATGACAGAATAGAATGGGCCTGTGAGGCTGGAAGGAGATATTTTCCTTGGTCTAAGAACTATTTGCCTTGTGTGGGAAGAGATTGATAGGTGAAGTTTCAGTGGGCTAGTAGGTGGGAGTGACCGATGTGTAGGAGAAAAACTGGCCATGAGGGACAGAAGTTGGAAAGCTAGCTGCTTGTCTAGCCACCTTATCAGCATAAGTGTTGCCTAGAGCAATGGGATCTGACGCCTTCTGATGGCCTTTGCAGTAAATGACTCCAGTTTCCTTTGGAAGTAAAGTGGCCTTGAGCAGAGTTTTTATCAAATAGGCATTAATGATGGAGGACCTTTGTGCAGTGAGGGAACCTCTTTCAGTCTATATAACAGCATGGTGGTACAGAATATGAAATGCATATTTAGAGTCAGTATAAATATTGATGCGTAGTCCTTTTGCAAGAGTGAGGGCTTGAGTTAAGGCAACTAGTTCGGCTTGCTGAGAGGTAGTGGAGGGGGGCAGAGCGGTAGCCTCAATGATAGATGTGGAAGATACTATAGCATAGCCTGCCTTCTCTGGTGAGTAGCAATTAGGCCTGGTGGAACTGCCATCAATAAACTAAATATGATCAGGGTGAGGAACAGGAAATAAAGAAATATGGGGAAATGGGGTGAAAGTCAGGAGGATCAGAAAGATACAGTCATGAGGGTCAGGTGTAATATCCAGAATAATGTGGGAGGCCGCACTGAAGTCCATGCTGGGAACAATGGTAATTGTGGGAGACTCAAGAAGGAGTGACTATAGCTGAAGGAGCCAGGAAGCAGAAAGTATACACATCAGGTATGAGGAGGAAAATAGATTTTGGAAGTTATGAGAACTGTAGAGAGTGAGTTTAGCATAGTTTTTGATTTTTAGGGCCTCTAAAAGTATTAAAGCAGTGGCAGCCACTGCATGCAGACATGAGGGCTAGGCTAAAACAGTAAGGTCAAGTTGTTTGGACAGAAAGGCTACAGGGTGCGGTCTTGGCTCCTGTGTAAGAATTCTGACTGCACTAACCACGCCTAGGAAGGAAAGGAGTTGTTGTTTTGTAGAAGGGATTGAGGTTTGGGAGATTAGTCAAGCACGATTAGCAGGGAGAGCATGTGTGTTTTTATGAGAATTATGCCGAGATAGGTAATAGATGAGGATGAAATTTGGGCTTGACTGAAGTAATGGGGGCTATCTGTGAAGCCTTGTGGCAGTACAGCATAGATAATTTGCTGAGCCTGATGGGTGTCAGGGTCAGTCCAAGTGAAAGCAAAGGGAGGCTGGGATGAAGGGTGCAAAAGAATAGTAAAGAAAGCATGTTTGAGATCCAGAACAGAATAATGGATTGTGGAGGGAGGTATTGAGGATAGGAGAGTATATGGGTTTGGCACTATGGGGTGGATAGGCAAAACAATTTGGTTGATAAGGTGCAGATCCTGAACTAACTTGTAAGGCTTGTCTGGTTTTAGGAAAGGTAAAATGGGGGAATTGTAAGGAGAGTTTATAGGCTTTAAAAGGCCATGCTGTAGCAGACGAGTGATAACAGGCTTTAATCTTTTTAAAGCTTGCCGTGGGATGGGATATTGGCATTGAGTGGGGTAAGGGTGATTAGGTTTTAATGAGATGGTAAGGGGTTTATGATCCATCACCAAGGAGGGAGTAGAGGTATCCTATACTTGTGGGTTAAGGTTGGATGATACAAGAGGAGGATGCAAAGGAGGCTTTGGATTGGGAAGAAGGGCAGCAATGAGATGTGGCTGTAGTCCAGGAATAGTTGCGGAAGCAGATAATTTAAAGTGTCTCAGCCTAATAAGGGAACTGGGCAGGTGGGGATAACTAAAAAGGAGTGCTTAAAAAAGTACTGTCTAAGTTGGTACCAGAGTTGGGGAGTTTTAAGAGGTTTAGAAGCCTGGCTGTCAATACCCACAACGGTTATGGAAGCAAGGGAAACAGGCCTTTGAAAAGAAGGTAATGTGGAGTGGGTAGCCTCCATATTGATTAAGAAGGGGAAGGACTTACTTTCCACTGTGAGAGTTACTCGAAGCTCAGTGTCTGTGATGGTCTAGGGGGCTTCTGAGGCGATCGGGCAGTGTCAGTCTTCAGCAGCTAAGCTGAGAAGATTTGGGAAGGTCAGTCAGAGAGCCTTGGGCCAGAATTACAGGGGTTCTGGGAGTGGCTGCCAGGTGAGTTGGACAGTCCAATTTCCAGTGGGGTCCCACACAGATGGGACATGGCTTAGGAGGAATCCCAGGCTGTGGGCATTCCTTGGCCTTGTGGCCAGATTTCTGGCACTTGTAGCAAGCTCCTGGGGGAGGCAGGCCTGAAGGAATGCCTGGCCACTGCAGTTTAGGCGTTTGGAAGTTCTTGTGTGCTGGAGATGTGGCTGGGGTTTGTCTCACAGTGGAAGCAAGGAATTGCAACTCAGAAATATGTTGCTAATTGGCTGTCTCTACTCTATTATTGTACACTTTGCAGGCAAGGTTAATTAAGCCCTGTTGTGGGTTTTCAGGACTGGAATTTAATTTTTGGAGTTTTATTTAATGTCAGGAGCAGATTGGGTAATAAAATGTATATTGAGAATAAGACAGCCTCTTGACCTTTTAGGGTCTAGGGCTGTAAAGCATCTCAGGGTTGCTGCCAAATGAGCCATGAACTGGGCTGGGTTTTTACATTCGATGAAAAAGAGCCTAAATGCTATCTGATTTGGGATAAAGAAAAAGGAGCATTAACCTTGACTATGTCTTTAGCTTCAGCCACCTTTTTAACAGGAAATTGCTGGGCAGATGGGGGAGGGCTAGTCACAGAACGAAACTATAAGTCAGACCAGGTGTGA
Organism: Pongo pygmaeus; assembly: GCF_028885625.2. NCBI lineage: Eukaryota > Metazoa > Chordata > Mammalia > Primates > Hominidae > Pongo > Pongo pygmaeus. The sequence continues at coordinate 41,967,778 of NC_072383.2, read as the reverse complement.
GGAGGGGAGGTGATGAAAGGATTATAGGGTGGAGGAGCAGAGGCTGAGGAACAATTGGGACTTAGCTCAGCCTGGCAAGGAGGGGAGAGGTCAGATGGGTCTGTAGAAAAGGAAGATTAGAAAGACTCAGTGATGCTTGGGGTTGGGACCGAGGGGACAGGTGGGAGGGAAGGAAGATTTGGGATGAGTTGCATTGGGAACAGAGACTAGGGAGGAACCAATGTGTAAAAGAATGCCTGGACGTCAGGCACCTCAGACCATTTGCCTATTTTACAATAATTATTTAGATCTTGTAGGATGGAAAAATTGAAAGTGCCATTTTCTGGCTATTTGGAACTACTGTAGATTTTGTATTGGGGTCAAGTGGCATTGCAGAAGAAAATAAGATGCTTAGATTTTAGGTCAGGTGAGAGTTGAAGAGGTTTTAAGTTCTTAAGAACACAGGCTAAGGGGGAAGAAGGAGGAATGGAGGGTGGAAGTTTGCCTATAGTGAAGGAGGCAAGTTTAAAGAGAAGGGTAGAGACATGGAGAAGGGGGTGGGGAGCAGCCCTGGGCTCCAACGTGGGTGAGCAGCCAAAGCAGGCATCCCCACCACTGATTTGCCACCAAGGGAACGTGGGTGAATGATCAAGGCAGGCATCCCCGCAGAGATCAGACACCAATGGAACATGGGTGAATAATCAGAGAGGCATCCCCGCAATGGTTAAACACCAAGGGAAGGCTGCCTTCCTGAGTCCATGACTGGCGCCAGAGTTTTGGGTCCACAGATAAAATGTGTCTCCTTTGTCTCTACCAGAAAATGAAAGGAATTGAAATTAAGAGAAGGGAGAAATTGAAGTGTGGCACCAAGATTGAAAGGAGAAAGAGGTTGAGGGATAGTGAGGGAGGTTGGAGAAGAGAGTAGAACAAGGCTGCTTACCGGATTTGAAATTGGTGAGATGTTCCTTGGGCTGGTCAGTCTGAGGACCCAAGGTTGTAGGTGGATGTTTCTTACTGAGCAAAGAGCAGGAGGACAGGGGATTGATCTCCCAAAGGAGGTCCCCCGATTCAAGTCATGGCACCTAATTTCATGTGCATCTGTGTGAAGAGACCACCAAACAGGCTTTGTGTGAGCAACAAGGCTCTTTATTTCACCCAGGTGTAGGTGGGCTGAGTCCAAAAAGACAGCAAAGGGAGATGGGGTGGGGCCATTTTATAAGATTTGGGTAGGTAAAGGAAAATTACAGTCAAAGGGAGGTTGTTCTCTGGTGGGCAGGTGTTCTCTGGGGTCACAAGGTGCTCAGTAGGGAGCTTTTGAGCCAGGATGAGCCAGGAGAAGGAATTTCACAAGATAATGTCATCAGTTAAGGCAGGAATAGGCCATTTTCACTTCTTTTGTGGTAGAATGTCATCAGTTAAGGCAGGAACTGACCATCTGGATGTGTACATGCAGGCCACAGGGGCTATGATGGCTTAGCTTGGACTCAGAGGCCTGACAGTATCATCTCTAGATGATAAGGGTCTAAAGTTGTCTTCAGTGATTGACCTATGTTCTCTGTGGTAGGAGGAGGGGGCAGAAAACATTTTGCCTTTGTAAATGTGTGTCCTGCTTTTAGGTAGAGGGAGAGCAGAGAACTTTCCTGTATCTGTTTCTTTTTAATTGCTTTCAACTCAACAATCCTTCATATTTTGGGGTGGCATTGTCTTGTTTCCTACAGAAGTTTACGTTGGTCTGGGAACATAATGTAAATAAGGCATACCCTCTGGCCTCTTGGAGCTCCTAGAATAATGAGAATAATTTTCATCTCTTGGAAGATACTCAATAAATTTTGATTGAATTCAATATTTACCTTTCAATTTAGTATCTTTTGTGATAAACACATACAAAGAAGCAATGGGATAATGAAGGAAAAATGTTTCCACAGAAGAGATGTTTGCTTTTGTTTGGAGAAATGGATGGTTATTTGGAAAACCAAGTGGGGAACAACCGAGATTTGAAGGAGTTTAGGAGAGACATGAAATAACAAGACATGTTTGAGATGTTGCAAGTAGTTAAGAACACTTGGAATGTGTTCCAAGTATGGGGAAAGGCATGAGAGGTAATCAATCAGGAGTCATACCATGAATGTCTTTTGGCATAATTAGGAAATCAAATGTGCCTGCATATTGAACACAATTCTTCTTGTTCTTTATAAATTTGTCTAAAAACCCAAAGTTAAGGACAATTTCTTTTAAGAGGTACAACACACACCTCATTAAGTCTTATCAAGAACAATCCAAAACATCTTTTTCCTCTTCTCTTCACCCCTCCTTCTGGCTTATATAAGAATTCAGTTTGTTAAAGAGGAGATTAATAGAGGTGGTGAATCTTATGCTTGAGGAAAAATACTTTGCATTTCACATTACTTTCCTTCCTCTTTCTAAGTCAAGAGGTGACAGGAGAACTTAGAATGAGCAGGGAGAGAGAGAGGAAGAAATTGGGAGAGAGAGAGAGAGAGAGAACAAGACATTCAGAGAAACTGAGGGTGCCTGCAAAGAGGCAAAGCCAGCATTTCACCCCTGAGTTCATGCTTGTTCAGCTGTAGAAACTCTTGTGTTCTTCCCAGTAGAGCTGCAAGAATGGAAGGCAGTGAGGGAATCCCTGGGAAACACATATGGACCTGGGAGTTGTATGTATTTCTTGACCAGAGAATCCTGAAGGTGGGAAGCTGAGTCAAGAGCTACACTAGGAGTAGGAGCAGCAAGGCTGGGAAACAGGGCAGCAACAGGGCAGTTTCCTCTCTCAGCCTTATGGTGGCCAAGTGTGCCTCCTGGATGGCCACCAAAGAACTGCCTTCAGGGTAAGAGTGCCTCAGGGACAAGACATAGTGGGTTGTGTTCCTGAGGCAGAAGCGGTTGCATGGCATGGGAGCTGTGGAAGGGTCCAAAACAGACTCACCAGAGAATACTTCACCCACAGCATGGATTGTACAGTACAGAAATGCTCCTAAGGAGCTCACAAATGTGCTCCACAAGGAAGCTAGGACTTGAATGCAGCTGTTGGAAGATCACTTGTGGCTAAGAGAGAAGTTGATGCAGCCCTGTCTGGTTAAATGACTACCTCTTCTTTTCTTAGTCTTTTTTTCTTCTCTAGCTCAGATCCTAAAAGCTAGGGGCAAGAGATTGAGAGGGTGAATCAGAGAAAAGAAAACCAGACCACGCTTCCATATCACTTCCTTGGTGCAGGAACCCCTGGCTTTAAATTGGATGGTAAATTAAAGTATTAATTTAGACTTAATTAATTTAATTTAATTCTACATCTAGCTGAAAAAATGATTGTACCTTCTGATTCAGTAAATTTAATAAGCCTGTTACACAGACATCATCATATAGTGGATACAGAGTCACTACAGTTTGAAGTCAAGGAGTCATGTATTCAAGCTATTATTTAGAAGATAACACCAGTAAAATCCTACGCTTTGTTCTTAGCCCAATCATTACTTTCTCAGATGAGCCATTCCTTCCATCACCTTGGTCAATTTTCCCTATTTCTAATATTTATAGTGATATTTGCCTCTAAATGCCTCTTTCTCATGCTTGCTTGGAAGCTAATGGGGATAGAAATTTCCTTTACCTTTTTCTTTCTTCGCTCTTTTGTTCTACCAGTCCTTGCATAAAAGCATAATAAATAAAAGAGGAAAACTGCATACATATTTTCTATGTCTTTACTCTAATTTTCCTGAAAGTAGAGATTATAACCTATTTGTATTTGTATCCTTGAATTTATCTAGACTAGTACTAGATAAATTCTAGTTGAAATAAAATTAATTTTAAATTATTTTTAGTGACTTTGAAATCTAATAATTCCTACATGATGTCTGCAGCTTCTGGATGTTTTCTGTCATCTATATTTTTCTGCTGGTTCTCATTCATGTTGTCTTATCTCCTCATGGGCTTGGTTATATCATTGACTGTGTGCAGGACTTTGGTTTGAAAAAAACATTCCTAGATATAATTTGAGGCATAGAATAATATTATATTCCTCTAGGATAATTTTTATTTGCTTCTGTAGTTACCTGGGGGGCATTAATAAACAAGGATTTTTTTTTAACAGGGGTTCTCACTATGTCACTCAGACTGGAGTACGGTGGCATGATTTTGGCTCACTACAACCTCAGCCTCCCAGGCTCAAGCAATCCTCCCAAACCTCCTGAGTAGATGAGACCACAGGTGCGCACCACCATGCCTGGCAATTTTTTTTTTAATTTCTTGGTAGAGACTGGGATTTTCCATGTTGCCCAAGCTGGCCTCAAACTCCTGAGCTAAGGTGATCCTCATGCCTCAGCCTCCCAAAGTGCTGGGATTACAGGCATGAGCCACAGCACCAGGCCAACAAGGATTATTTTAATCCAATTTCAGGGTGAGATTGTTCTAGGTGATCTGGGCCAGGCTAGAGCTAGGGAGAAGGCTAGTTTACTTCTGAGTTACCCTTACTCCTGAAGCATAGCGTTTTGAGTCCCAATCCAAGATAAAGGTGGTTTACCAAACTCAGTGTTCAGCCCTGTACCCTTTTTAAGGTTGCGAAAACTCTAGTTAGTCTTAGCAGCCTCATCTGGATCAGCAAATGTTCCCAGGGCAAAACCAGCCCCAATTGCTGGGTTAACATCATTAGGGTAGGAGTCCTTTTCTTTTTCCAGTCTTGGCCCGATATTCCTCATTGTTCTGTTATCTCTCTGATGTCCTCAAGTGGATGATTTTTTATCTCTTGTCCATATTTTCTAGTTGTCCTCAGTGACAGGGTTGCTCCAAATTACGCAGTCCATCATTACTGGATGCGGAAGTCTTGAAAACCACAATGTTGAACTGACTTATTGATTTTTTTTTTCTAACTTCAGAAGAATGACCATTGACTTTGGCGGATTTTAAATTAGTCATAGCAGGAATCCTGGACTGTTGCCTGAGCTCTGGATAACATTTTGAAAGCTACCAGGAAATGTCAATGAAATACTACATTCTATACCTCCGGAGTTCAGCCAAGTGCGTCCTCAGTTTTAGACTGATACAGAATACATTTAAACTTTCATGCAAGTCAGTCTTAATTTCCTATGAATCTGCATCATTTTGACTACAATACAATGTAAGAATTAACCTTGTGGTAATTTAAATTGTTTTTATAGCACCCACTTATCAAAACAACAGGACTTGTGAAAAAGCAAAAAGAGAGAAATAGAACAATGAAGCCTGGCAAATCAGACCCAAAGGACAAGACTTGTTTCTGCAGTGGCTTTAAGATTATTTATCCATTGCCACTTATCCAAACATTTATTAGAACCCTGTGGTATGCCAGGTATGATAGTGGATGCTACAGGCAGGAAGCAAAAATTTAAAAAGAAAGCCATGGTTCCTGTCCTCCCATTATAGTGTCCATGCCTGGCAACTGCTTAATATACTATTACTCTAAAAACTTTCCAAACACAATCAGAAAGGTGTTTTATTTGTTCTACTGCCCAAACACATTTGCAGTGGGTCAAAAAATAATGGAGGCTTCATGGTAACAAGAGGTGATCATTTGCTCAATGTGTCATGAAGCGGGAAAGAGAGTGAGAAAGATTTGGCACGTTGGGAGGATAGTTTTCGGCTGTGCTGGTTGGACATGGGGTGGGCAAGGAAACTGACAGGTACAGTGACCCTGAGTCTCAGCTTCTCTTTTAATATTTTCCCTTTGTATTGCATGTCCACTCCCAGGATGAGACTCCTACCTCACCTCTCTTCTGCCTATGACCAAGCAAAGTACAGTGAGAGTTCTGCTCAGATGAATCAGCAGCCGTCTGTAATGGGGCCAAAGTCAAGACACAGCACTGCTCTCACCAATTTTCTAGATCAGAGGCTTTATTTAAATGCTGAGGGAGAACAGAAAAACTTCCAACTCAGTAACCTTGCTTACTCCCTAGACCCTTTCCAGGAATTGCTAACAATCCTAAAGAAAGGAACTACTAGGCCAAGCACATTTTCTAAGTACGAAAGAGAATTCGAAAATTAAGCAGACTAACAAAATGCTGTGAAAATTAATCAAGCTTCTCGTATTAGTTTTTCCTAAGTCTTTTTGTTTGTTTGTTTTTGTTTTTTGAGACGGAGTCTCACTCTGTCACCAGGCTGGAATGCAGTGGCACGATGTCGGCTCACTGCAACCTCCAACTCCCTGGTTCAAGCGATTCTCCTGCCTCAGTTTCCTGAGTAGCTGGCATTTTCCTAAGTCTTAAAACCAGAGCTGTGACTATGAGTCATAATGTCACACCACCTTCTCTGTCTCTGTCGTAAATTATTCAGCCAAAACTACACACTTTGGTGAAGTTCAAATATTTATGACTAAGCTGGCGGAACAAACCCACCTTGGAGCTTGGATGTGAAAGCTAAAGACAAACATGTCAAGACTGCACTTGACAGAGTTAGGAGATAGGAAGTTCAAAGGTTACAAGTGTGAAACATTTGAGAATTAAAGAGTTAAAAAATGAAAGTAAATGCAAGTGCATGAAGACTGCAGTAATTCATATGTCCTGGGGAAGCTAATCTGATACTAGCAGTCATAATTGGAAAAATCGCACTGTTTTTACTCTTCATTTTCTATTATGTTATTTAGTTAATTAATTAATTAAGCTTGGTTGTTCAATTAAATTTTAATTAATACAGTAATTGGAACTAGGCACACAAAGCCCTGCTTACCAGCAGTCCTTTGGAAGCTGCTTTGATTAACAGATCAAAATGATTTATAATTAGGTGTCAATTATTTATATGCAAATTATATTGTTAAAGGGCCTGAGGGCATCTTGAAAAGTTTATTTTCAAGAGCTTTAAACTTTCTTTCTACCTATAATCTTATTTACATATGTGAATTTTCTTAGCTTGATACATATTCACGGAGAGTAAAACACGACTATAAAACAGTATTTCTCTGCTTTTACAAATTCTAAGCCTATGGCAAGTGAATTAGTAGTGTTTTCTTATGTTTTGTTTGGTTTAGTACTTCTAATAGGAGCTCATCAGTGGAGACCATGATGTCTATTCACAAGAGTCAATAGGACTAAATCCAAGGTTTTATTTTTTTTTTAGAGAAAATGTGTCTTAAATAGATTGGCTGATTTATTCTTTCCCTTCCCTTTCCTCTTCCCTCCCTCCCTCTATCCCTTCCTTTTTTACTGCTACTTTGCAAGAAGTTTCTGGATCTTTATGTTTATTTGTACATGGGGACACACTGATCAAGTGTTTGTTAAATGTAATGTTCATCAAAGATACTTTACATTTATATGGAACTTGCATGAATATTTTCTCTTTTAATCTTCACAATTCTAAGATGTTTACAAAAAAAACTATTTTTTTCCCTTTTACAGATGGGAAACTAAGTCTAAGAAAAGCAAAGTATTAGACTTAAGATCAACAATTAGTAAGCAATGGAATTGCTATCATTATAACACACTCACGATATTGACCAATTTTATGTGCCATAAAATTAGAGTAAAATATTAGTATCTATGAAATGTTTTATGGTTATGATACACAGGCATATGGCAGAACCTGAACTATGTGCAAATATTCTGTCTGTCTGTCTTCTAAAGCTAAGAGAATACCAGCCTCCCTCCACATCAAGTAAACTTAGACCCCCCCCACCAGTTTTGCTCTCCAAACACGGAGTCCTCTGAAATACAATCTCCAGTACTTGGAATATTTTAAATGGTCTTCTCACTCACTAATTTTGCCTGCAAATGCCCTTTTTGGCCCTAGGTCAAGACTACTTTTTATGTTTCCTATAAGACCTGGGTCCTTATCTAATGCTTTTTCCATGAAACTAGACAAAAGGGTCATGCAATCTGGATGCAACTGTGACTTGTGGTTTTGGTTAATGTACCTATGTTGAACCAGAGTCACCTTGCCCATTATAATTTTACATTTGTAGTTGTGTAAATGCCCAGAAATAGCATTTTTCATTTTTAAAATGTCTAAAGCAATTTTCTTTAATAAGCACATGATCTCTACATCTCTTCCTGTAACCTTTCTGAAAACATTAAAATTTTCTAACTGGATAGATTTATGAATTTTAAAAAATGACCAGTAGGACAACACGTCCTCCATTAACCTTGGACAAAAGTGGCTCATCCATTTAAGAAGAAAAATCAACAACAATATTCCATGGAAATATTTATGAAAAATCAAATACAGTCACTACCGAAGAGCTGATAAAGAAAATAAGGCATGTGAAGCAAAAATACCTACTAATATATATATGTACATATGTACATATAAGTAAAATATATGTAAACATGTACCTATACAATAAAATATAAAATGTTGAATATATGTATACGTGTAGTTTTTACACAAATAACATATATACATACACCAGAAATACTCTACCTCATTATTCCTTAGGTAGAGAAAAAAAAATATATATATATATATGTAGAAAGAGAGAGAGAGACTGATTTACTTTCTCACAGATTAGCTGAAGATGAAATGTTTTGAGTGAGGCTCCTACCTGCTTTACTGTTACATTTACATTTTGTCGTCTCTCTGCAATTGGCTAAAGCCCTAGTAGAAATGGGCACAGGAACTGGAATATATGACAGAATGCTGAAATTGCATTGACAATTACTGGATGTAGGCTGCTGCATATATTATACTGACATCAATTACAATTACATTACAATTAAATAACCTTACTATACTGGAGCATGGGAAGATGTTGCCAACTTATTCCTGCCTCATCCCTATCCCACCCTCTGTAGTCCTACACATTCAATTGACAGAAGCTGAAGAAGGGTAAAATCCAATCTGAGTTTCTGATATAAGGCTACAGATGAGGTTATTGTTTATTATTTATAATTTTATAATTTATTATTCATAATATTAAAACTAAATAATATTATTATAAATACATTTCATTGGATCTTACACCTACTTATACATTCAAGCTCCCTAGCCTTTGCAATGTTCACCACCAAGTATTTCCACAAAACCCAAAAGGGTTCCTAATGTGTTCTCATAAACAGTTATGCCCTCTTGGGACTCTGCTATTGCTCCATTAGCTTTCAAAGATTCCCTTGGGCACCATAATCTTCTAGCAGGCTCTCCCACTGCTCCCCCAGGCATCAATTAATATGTGCTCAAGTCTCACAGTGGATAAATGGGGAAAGGTAGCATGCCTTTCTTCCCTTTGTATTATAATTTGTCCGAGAGATCACCAAGCAGCACTGCCTCTACAACAACACTTTCGGAGCTTTTGTGTAAAACTGCTCTTTCTATTTTAGTTAAATTTTTTCTCATTCTAGACATGCATCTGGGTGAGACATGTATTTGAGTGATGGCCACTATGTTATGCTGAAATTTCTTATTCCCTTTCAATGACAAAGACTTTGTTATAAATGTGCATTCCTCGTTCCTTCTTCCCTTTAGGTGAACTCTTTTTCCAGGAGGCTTCTCAGTCCCTGTGAAAAGAGACTTGAGTTGGGGCCATACCAAAGTTTTCTAGATGAATCAGAATGTCAGCAGAAGACATAGATTGTACTAAAGATGAAATCCTTGCTGCAGAAATAAGAACACGTTTATAGACTAGCAGAACTTAAAGATCAGTTGATACTCTGAAGTTTCATTCAAAAAATGTAAAAACTAATGATAAATTCAGAGGAAAGCAACTTAATGCACAAAACTCATTTGAGTAAAGGAGCCTGAGTCAATGCTATGTATCAAGAGTCCTCTTGAAGTTTCAAAATTGACCAAAAAAAAACAAAAAAAAAATGAGGAAGACAATTCTGGAGATGGAGGTTTGGTTTTACTACCTATTTGTCATTAAATCTCTTAGATCTTTAATTTTCTCATCTGTGAAATGGAAAGTCCTAACAGAAAATGGAGAAAATTGTGGACTTAGGTGTTATACTCCTCCTCCTTGGATAAAAAACCATATAATATTTTTCACCTTCTTTTTAATTAGTGAATATATATATATTATATTTTTTAATGTGAGATTTTAAAAATCTTTTGTAGAACACTCTTTGTAATGCATGAATATCATGAGCAGGTTATTTTAATATTTTACAATTATGTCACTTCTATAAATTAGGATAAGACAGCCTGGACTGAGGCTCCTTTTGATGTGAGTCCTCCTAACCTAGTTGCAGTTTTCTCAAGGTTGTTCAGGGGCCAGGCCTGGATAGAAAGGGAGAAGAAAGGGTCCCATCAGTGCTGGCTGCATCATATTGAATTTTTCTTTCCTTTCTCTTGGGGCTTTAATGGTACCCTACCACAGTGGAGGAAAGGTAAGAGCGAAATTATTTGTACATGCTAAGCACTGTGAGAAGCTTTGCCCTTAAGCACTGAATTTCTCAGTCTGACTAAGAAGAATGAAGAATTAAAGTGAAAGTACATGACTTCCCTCAGAGTTCACTGAGCTCTTTCCCTAGGACCCAAACTTTACTCTCATTATTGAGTTGCTGAAATGGTTTGGTTGTGTACACTGTAAAGAACTGTATGAATATTGTTAGAGTAGTCATCATATGAGGCAAAATTCAGAGCTGATTCATTAAGCAGCATTTATTGCTAATACTAAGGACAAAAGTCCCAATGAACACTGAAGTTATATATTAGGGATGCAATGCCTATGACCTAGTACACCAGCCTGGAACTAAAAATTAAAATTTCAACAATAGAATCAATTCCTTTCTTAGCAGATCACCTTAATTAAACCCATATAATTTCAGGAGTCTTTGGGGGGATATTTCTTGGCTGACATGTCCTATTCTCCATTGACATAATGACTTGCTACCATAGAAGCCAGAGGTGAATAAAGTCACAAAGATAAGATGTCCTCCCCTGTGGTATCTCCATTCCAGATGTCATTGTTCTGGTTTGCTGCTGGGACTCTGGGTCCACACTGTGCTCCAACAGGAATGGCAAATTGGAAACCCTCGTTTGCTGTCCTGTGGTCTGCACTCCTCCCAGACTACAGAGAAGAGTTGCTTCTACCCCAGCTGTCTCCACAGATCACAGTAAAATAGCCCTTTAGGGTGCCTTTGGATTTTTTGATGTAGTCCCTTCTCCTTTCAGGGACAGGGGTAAGAAACTTTGTGTTCCATTGAAAATTGCTCTTCCCTTTTGTAATTAGTTTGCTCCCTAAAATGGTCCATTTCCCTTTGTTCAAACTTATGAACCTCAGTCCTTTATTCTTTAGATTAACTTCACCCTCCACAGGTCCACACCCTCAGTCCCTAAAGCAAATAAGCTGATGGCATACCTATTTCCATTAGTCTTCTAGAAGTATTTAGTCAAGTCTGAATTCAAGTGAAATAAAAGAGACATATGTTGCCAAATGAAGTTCTCCTGCTTTAAGAATAATATCCTAGCATAAAGTATTGGCAGTGACACATAGATTCTATACTTCACGGTATTTTTTAAAGAAAAGTATGCAACTAGTTGTCTGAGAAGGTATATTTATTTTTGCTTAGAAATGAGATGGAGCAGAATCTGTGATTCAATCAGTGGACTATAAACTGAATTTCCACTAAAACTTTAGCATTTCATCTTGCAGGTAATGTTCTTTAAAAAAAAAATCACATCTGGAAAAAGTGTCTCATCTGTGCATCATTGCTCATTTATTCAGAAATTGCTAGTGAGTATCTACTATACATGTGTCAGTCAGTGTTCCAGTTTCTGGGTTATGGCAATGAACAAGATGAAAACATCCTGGCCCTTAAGGAATTAAAACAAGATGGCAAAGTCCTGGCTCTTATGGAGTTAAATAAAGAAATAAGAGCAATCCAGATTGCACTACATGCTATATAGGAAATTGTGTTGGCTTGGGCTACCATAACAAAATACCACAGACTGGGTGGCTTAAACAAGATAAATTTATTTCTCATAGTTCTAGAGACTGGAAAATCCAAGATAAATTTCTGCTAGAGTTCAGTTCTGGTGAGGTCTGTCTTCCTTGCTTGCAGATGAGTATCTCCCTCTGTGTCCTCACATAGTAGAGAGAGAACAAGCTCTATAGTCTCTGACTATAAGGACACTAATTCCAACATGAAGTTGCTACCCTCGTTCCCTCATCTCAATATAATTACCTACCAAATACGCCATCTCCAAATACTATCACATTAGAGATTAGAGCTTTAACATATGCATTTTGACAGGACACAATTCAGTCCATAGCAGAAATAAATAGGGTGATGTAATAGAGAGTACTGGGGTAGATGAGAAACTTTAGGATAACAGAGAACTCTCTGAGGAAGAGCTAGCTGAGCTGAGAGATGAGAGCTGAGAAAGTAGCAATCTTGTGTGATCCTTAGGTTGAAATCATTTCAGACACAAGAACAGCAAATGCAAAAGCCCCAAATATCTAAAGAGCATAGAAGGCAGATTTGGCTTAAGATAAAGGAGAAAGAGATAATGTCAGCTTGGACTAGGATAGTGGTTCTGGAGATACAGGAAAGTGAATGAATCAGAAACATAGAACTATAAGAACTTACAGATTCGATGTGGAAGATGAGAAAAGGATGGAATCAAGCTCATTTCTGGGCAGTTGGATGTACCGTTTACTATTTTCTATAATTGAGGAAAGTAAAAGCAACTCCTTATAAATTCAAAAAATTGATAAACCATTGACACAAATGACCTCATAAAGATACCAGTATTGATCATTCTGGAATATAATAAAATTATCTTCAAAATAATTTCTTATCCAGAATCAGTCGCAGAGACTTCAAAACTAGTAATATGGAAAACAAAAGATGGAACTGACCAAAATCAAGTAACAGATCATGAATTAACATACTACATTTGGATTTGTCTTCCCATTGTTTATTTCGCTTTTATGATTATCTGTGCCTGTAAGAAACAAATTATTTTCTGTGTTAAAATAATAATGAGTAATAAAATAATTAATATTTATGTATTGCTTACTATATTCTACTTTCTAGATGCTTCACGTGTAGTAACCAACTTAATTAACAAATTAAATTTACTAATTTATTTCTTATAGCAGTGCTATCATTAGGCCCATGGTACAGGCAGTAAAACTGAATCACAACCAACTAAAATGATCTTCATGAGATATCACAGCTATTAAGTGGGCAAAGCCAACGTTCAAGCTCAGCAATCTGAAAACATAGTTCATGCTTTTATCCACCGCAGTATAATATTCCTCATTCATGATTAAGAAGGCCAAGGAGGATGGGACAATGCTAAATTAATGGGTTAAATACACTTGCCTGTAGGACTAATGATTTTGTAAGAAAGCATTTGTAAAGATACCCTTATGTACCAGATAGACCCAAAGAAAACATAACTTTCAAGGGTTTTAAGGTCTTTATAACAAAATAAGGATTTTTTTCAGAACAATCCAATGAGCTAGCCATGAGAGAAATCTAATCTATACTGTGGTTTCTCTTCTGGAATTTGAAAATCTGTCACCCTTGTCCTCTAGAAGAGATTGTATCCATTGCACTATGAGCTTTTAAATTCATGCCAATTAATAAAAGTTGCCTATTTGTGAGATGTAAATAGATGTATTGCAATAAATATTGTGATCTGACAAATCAAAAACAACAAAAAAAACAATTTATTTCTTCACTGCAGAATAATTTATTGACTTTCCACCATGTACCAGCCACTCTCCTCAGCACTGGGGCCTCTCACAGTTTTACTTGCTCCTTAGTGAACAAAAGACTTAGTTTTCTGATTTAGAAACAGAGAAAGATGAATCTTTTATTGTGACATTTTAGATCCAAAAGTTGCTTCCTATTCACTTAATTTTTTTTTTTTTTTTGCATCATGACACTGCTTCTTTTCTAATGAGTAATACATCAGTGCCTCTGAAATGATCTGTCTTTAGTGATTTTCTGGAAGAATATATTTCCAAAGACATCATTTATTTGCAGAGAAGGAGGCACTATTAATAGTTAGCATGCCAGTCCAGCATCGCTAATGACAGAATAACCTGAGATGAGTTTTGGGCCACCAACCTTTGAATGTTTTATATAATGGTAACTTGCCTTGTTTTTTGAGTGGTGCTTTCTAATTAGTTCTATGTGTTATCAAAACTTTTCCAACATCTCATTTTTATAGCATAGTAACATTGGCCTACTTCTTCCTGAGATTGTACCTTTGCAAGTATCCTTGACAGATTGTATGGTATGAGGGAAATCAATTGCTCATTTTTAACATCAGGTGAGATGGATAAGCCCAGAAGAGTTTCAGTCAAGTTTTGCATCCTCCTGACAAGGTAATACATGTTTTTCTTGTTCCAAGCTGCACGGTGTACAAGCAGCAACTGACGGTTTGGCAGAACTTCCTGAAGTCAGATCTGTCACAGTGTCTCCTTAAAGTCTTACTGAATGTGCTGTGAGTGTATTTATAACCACCCTTTTCCTCCAAGTTTAATTCCATAAGAGCTTTCTATCTTTGAATGTGCTCAATAAATGTTAAGCCTGGTTAAGTAACTGGAAGAAAGCTGTTAATCACCTCTAAAGCCAGATGGTGGTGTTTGAACTAGTCTGAACAATTTCTATATGCTGAAAGGTACAAGTATAGTGTGATTTTTTTTTTCCATTTTAAATACCTATCAAAGGTAGCAGGGACTGTGTTTTAGTCCATTTGTGTTGCTATAACAGAATACCTGAGACTGGGTAATTTGTAAAGAAATGAGTTTATTTGCCTCATGATTCTGGTGGCTGGAAATTTGAAGAGCATGGTGCCAGCATCTGCTGGACCTCTGGTGAGGGCTTTCCTGTTGCATCATAACATGACCAAAGGTCAAAGGGGAAGTGGCCTGTATGAAAAAGGACCAAACACAAGTGGGAACGTCACTTTATAACAATCAGTTTTCACCAGAATTAATCAATTCCTGAAAGAGTAATAACCCACTCACTTCTGAGAGATGATGCTAATCTGTTCATGAGGGATCTGCCCCCCAAACCCAAACAACCACACCCAACACTGCCACACTGGGAATAGACTTTCAACATGACTTTTGGTGGGGACAAACCACATTCAAATCATAGCAAACTGTAACCTACTTTGTTTTGCTGACCTTTAGAGAAAGAAATGGTGGCAAGTTGATTTATTCAGAGCTGGAAGCCACTTTTGTGCCCTTGAACATAATTAATTCATACATATATTCTTATGGGTTTATGGCTATTGCTACTTTTTAGAACACACTAGTGGAAAATTACCTGAACAAAAACTCTGTTATTTTTTATACTACTTATTATAGTAGGATGCATCTTTATTAAAAATCATGACTCCTACAGAGAAATAGTAAGAATAGTCATGATCTGGAATGTCATTCAAATGAACACTGATGGCAATAAGCAAATCCAAGAAGAACCAGACTTACTTCTTGGTTTCACTGCCCACTCACACCTTCCCAAGAAGAATGCCATCTATGCTTCCATACTGCCTTTTTTTTTTTTTTAAATTTCTAGAGCTTTTTCATTTTAATCAGGTACACACCCCTTCCCACTAAACTCTTCTTCTTTAGGGGTACAGACATTAAAGTGTTTTAATAATCATTTACAGAATGTTTTGCATCTTCTAAAGAATATCTGAGGAATTCAACAATTTTTTTTACATTTTTCATTTATTTTTATTTTTAACTTTTATGGGTACATGGTAAGCATATAAATTTGTGGGGTACATGAGATATTTTGATATAAGAATATAATGTGCAATAATCACATTGGGAAAATGGGGTAGTCATCACCTCTAGAATCTATCATTTATTTGTGTTACAAATGTTACAATTATACTCTTGTAGTTATTTTTATTTTTATTATTTTTAAGCTATGGCATTTGATTTTTTTTTCAGCTTATATTTTAGATTCAGGGGGTATATGTGCAGATTTGTTACCTGGATATATTGCGTGATGCTGAGATTTAGGGTATAAATGATCCTGTCACCCAGGTACTAGCATAATACCCAACAGTTAGTTTTCCAACCTTGCCCCGCTTCCTGCCTCCTCACTCTAGTAGTTCCCAGTGTCTATCGCTGTCACCCTTATATCCATGAGTATCCATTGTTTAGCGTCCGCTTCTTATAAGTGAGAACACGTGGTATTTGGTTTTCTGATCCTGTGCTAATTGGCTTAGGATAATGGCCTCTAGCTACATCCATGTTGCTGTAAAGGACATGAATTTGTTCTTTTTGGTGGCTGCATAGTATTCTATGGTGTATATTTTTTTATTTTATTTTATATAGTATTCTTTGCCCAATCCACCACTGATGGGCACCTAGGTTGATTCCATGTCTTTGCTATTGTGAATAGTGCTGCAATGAGCATGCAAGTACATGTGTCTTTTTGGTAGACTGACTGGTTTTCTTTTGGATATATATCCAGTAATGGGATTGCTGGGCAAATGGTAGTTCTGTTTTAAGTTCTTTGAGAAATCTCCAGATTGCTTTCCACAGTGGCTGAACTAATTTACATTCCCACCAGCAGTGTATAAACATTCCATTTTCTACACAGCATCCCTAGTAGATGTGACTATAGAGAATGTTGGGTAGGGTCTTTTGACTTTACTTCTATAGGCCTATGCCCTTCTCTCAGGTACAGGTTTATGGTACAAGCATGGTGCCAGCATCTTGGCTTCTGATGAGGCCTCAGGGAGCTTTCACTCATGGCAGAATGTGAAGAGGGGAGCAGGCATGGCACATGGTGAGAGAGGAAGCAAGAGAGAGATGAGAGAGGTCTCAGACTCTTTAACAATCAGATCTCATGGCAACTCATTAGCATGGGGAGGGCACCAAGTCATTCATGAAGGATCTGTTTCATGACCCAAACACCCCCTACCATGCCTCACCTCCAATATTAGGGATCACATTTCAATATGAGATTTGGAGGGAACATCCAAACTATATCAACCATCGTCTAATATTGGGGACATACATTATTTTGCTGAATTCTTTATTTTTAGAGAAGCCTAAAGGTAGAAAGGAGGTTCAACCAGCCTGCCTTAACTGGGATTCAAAAGCAAGGAGGCATGAGGGAGCAAGAAGGCATGAGTTTCCACATTCCAGATGAATGCTAGGGGAGGTAGCTGTACTGGAGCTGTTTTGATGTGACCAGTAGTAAAGGGCAAGGGAGAGGAGCTTAGGGAGAATCACAGGAGTCAATTGAGAGTGCACAATGCACATCAGTCCCTGGGCTCTGCATCGAGATCTCTTGAGGGATCTTCGCCAGTCATCTCTTCTGTGTGAGCTCTCTATGCCCAGCATTGGTGTACTGCTTTCTCTTTCTTTCAATCTCCTATCCTTTGTCTCTCCTCCCCAAATGATATCCTTCCCAACCTTCCAAATTCTCCTGAATTGCTTCAGGAGAGCAGGTTAACTCTCTGCCTTTCTTCTTACCCATCCCTGGTAAGTTGTTTCTAGATTCAGAACCCCTTAATACCTGTTAAAAAGTGCAGAACATAGCAACTGATTTTTATTTATTGTCAATTTATACTATTTATTCAAAATTATTTGATGATACTTTCGGAAAAAAACGTTATAAAAAGAAGACAATCCCTTACATTTCAGAAGTAAAGGAATTCAGTGTTATCAGTTACCCAAGATGATTTGATTACGATAATAAGGTCTTAAATTTAGCTGAATTAAATTTCCTGGCAGTAAAGAAAAGAAAGAAGATGTGAGTTATGAAGCATTAACTTTCTGGCAGAAGAAAACATTCAAATTTGTTAGTAGAGAAACTTCTTTCATAAACTAAATCCAAACATGAATTTATTGTATGAGTCATTAAATAAGATGCTATGACTTTCAAAAGATGCTTAAGTGCTGCTAGTTTGCAGCAACATTACTGCAGCTGTAGGCCATTATCCTAAGTGAAATAACACAGAAACAGAAAATGAAATACCACATGTTCTCACTTATAAGTGAGAGCTAAACAGTGGGTACACATGTGGATATAAAGATGAAAACACTAGACACTGGGACTCCAAAAGTTGAGAGGGAGGAAAGGATGGGGGCAGGGGCTGAAAAACTACGTATTGGATAATACCTTCACTATTTGGATGAAGGGTTCCCTAAAGGCCAAACCCAGCATTGTACAATATACCCATGTAACAAACCTGCACATACACCCCTGAATCTATAGTTTCAATAGATAAATAATGCTGTGAGCATGGATGGCTCTTGAATTGATACTCTGTAAAGCCTGAGGACATAGTATCACATTGTAAGGGCAACTCTGTGGAATAGTGGAAAGCACATTGGAACTAGAGTTCAAAGGCCTGGATTTGAATCCTGGTCCTACAACTTTTGGGGACTTTGTAAAAGTTTACTGAGTTCTCTGAGCAACATTTTTCTTATCTATAAAGAATAATACTTGCTTTAAGTCTGTTTTATGGAAATTAAATAAATTAATAGACATAAAATTGTATAAATTTGTCTGTCTCAAGCTAGAAGATTAAATGTTTTTAACATTTTAATCTGAGAATAAGAAGAGAAATTACAACTACCAATACTTTTCTCACAGCATTTACTTTTATTTTTGCATTTGGCATACATCATTTTCTTCTATCAGAAATCTTATTCCCATTTTAGAGGGAGAAAGTGAGGCTTTTGGATACTGGATTGAGTTTGGCCCATAGATATCCATAGACAGGGGGGAGGGGGGAGGGATAGCATTGGGAGATATACCTAATGCTAGATGACAAGTTAGCGGGTGCAGCGCACCAGCATGGCACATGTATACATACGTAACTAACCTGCACATTGCGCACATGTACCATAAAACCTAAAGTATAATAATAATAAAAAAAAAGACAAAACAACACAGAACAAAGCAACAGTGGTACCATTCTGCTTGACTGTTCTTTGAGGACCTGCTGGCATCCTTGTCTTCTAAGGCATTTCAGGAGAGTTCCATAGTGGGCTGAGCACGGTCTTTCTCTGAAGTGGGGAGACCAGTTGGCTTTATACCTTGATAGGCAGCAAAGCAGAGTTTTTTTCCCGGAGTCCCAGTAGGGAACTGACAATTTTCCAAATTAGCCCACAAGAACAGAAACTGCTATATCTTCACCAGCACCCAAGGGAATGCTGATGTCCAGGAGTATCAGAAGCACATTTTGAGCCCCAGTGATAAATCTATGTGTGGGCAACAAACTAGAATAATCCTCTGAGGGAACTCAAGTGTCTTTAAAAACATTCAATTATAACTCCTCAAAGGACTGATCTTCAACCTAAAACATTTAATAAATTAACTTTTAAAAATAATTACCACTATTAAGGCTCAAATTTGAAGTCCAAATGATTAAATGGAAGAAATATTTGAAAATATAGAGAAAAAAATACAAACAGATAAGACCATCATGGAATATATAAAAAGCTTAGGATGCAGGTCTAATTGACATAACTTACAAATAATAAGAATTACAAAAGAAGTAAAAAGACTATATGTAAGAGAGGCTATAATTTTTGTAAAGACAAGGACATTTATCTAAGTTAAAGGATAACTGGAATCTGAATCTGCAGATTAGAGGGTTTGCTGGAATCCAGAGAGAAATAAATTAAAAAGAAAGACACAAAACTAGGCTTATCTAGATAACATTTCTGAACTCTAAGAATAAGAGGAAGAACACTTACAAATTACCAGGAGGAATAAAAATGACTTAAAAAGGAAAAACAGTTTTGTATCAGAGCTTTCAGTAGTGACAATAAAAACTAGATACTCAAAAAAACCCTACAGACTGATGGAAAAGAAGAACTGCAGCCTAAGAATTTCATATCTTGGGAGAATATTCTTTATCAGTTAGGATGAAAGATATTTGAGAACGTGCAAGAATTCACATAATATCTATGCCACTATCTTGTCTAAGCAAAACACTTATTTGTGAGGAATCACTTATGAGAAATTATGTCAGAGAAAAACACTCATATTATTAGAAAGACATACTAAATGAAACGGAACAGAAACTTCACTATCAGCAGTAGGAGGAAATGATAGACATTGGTTACATGCCAGTAATTCTGCTCCTTGTATAGTTAAATTTAAATGGATAATATAATGATAAAGTGATTGGGACTATGCAAAAGGAATGCTAAATAATAATTAGAAAGAAGAGATGCACAGCAATCAGGACAATCTCTAAGAGACTGCGTCGCTCAGGGCACCTCAGCCAGGTGTGGTGGGGCGAATAATGCACCCCCACAAAAAGAAGTCCACAGCCTGTTTCCAGGAACCTACGAATGTGCTATGGTATGTGACAAAGGGACTTTGCAAATGTGACTAAATCACGAACCTGGAGATGGGGAGATTATGTTCAATCATCTGTGTGGGGTTATTCTTATCATATGAGTTCTTAAAGGCATAGAAACTTTCCCAAGCACGGTCAGTGGGAAATTTGACTACAGAAGTGTGATAAGAAAGATGAAATGTTGCTGGCTTTGTAAAAGAAGAAAGAAGCATGAGCCAATGAATGCAGGAGGCCTCTAGAAACTGAAAAAAGCAAGGAAACAAATGCTCCCCTAGAGCTCCAGAAACATATGTCTACTGACACCCCGATTTTAACCCAGTGAAATCCATGTTGAACCCTAGCCAACAGAGCTCTAAAATAATAAGTATGCTTTGTTTTAAGTCACTAAGTTTGTGGTTATTTGTTGCAGCAGTAATAGGAAATTAATACTGTATATATATTATATATGCATTATATATTATACATATATACATTATGTATACATATATATGTACTTTAAGTTCTGGGATACACGTGCAGAATGTGCAGTTTTGTTACATAGGTATGTGCAGGTTTGTTACGTAGGTATACACGTGCCATATATGTATAATATATGTACTTTAAGTTCTGGGATACATGTGCAGAATGTGCAGGTTTGTCACGTAGGTATACACGTGCCATGGCACGTGTATAATATATAATACATATAATATCTATATACACACACACACACACACACACACACACACACTAGTAAGTTCCCAAACTAGAGATTTTCCTTCCTTTTATCCTAACTCTGGTGATTTCAATGTCTATATAGATGATCCCTCCAATATCTCGGTATCTCAGCCCCTTAACCTCCTCTGCAATAATTTCACCTTCATCGGTACTGAAAGAATGCCTTCTCTCATAGCAAACCCTAGGACACACTAGTATTGATAACCAGACAACCTCCATGATATGAATTCTAGCCTTTCTTGTCTGTAATTACAACCTCCTATTAATCAGTTTGTTATTATCTAAATTTCAAAACTTCTTTGACCATATTCACAGAGACAAATACAATCAAATAATCACCTTGACATTATCTCTCAATTTTTCAAATGTCTTCTCTTTCCTTCTTATCTACTTATTCTCAGTATCTTATCACTTTAATTCTTCTTTTCATATATGTTCATCTTCTATGCCTTTCTCTCCCTGAATCATATTTGTCTGGCAAAACCCAGTTTAACTCAAACTCACAGCCTATTCTCAACCTACACTCACACAGTTTATTTCATGTTTAGAGAAAAAGACAAAAATGATCTTAACTTTTCTCTCTCTAAATCTCAAACTTACCTCTGTGTTGCCTGCCAATCTGATAGCATTTCACTGGTATAGCCTTCCTCCTATCCTCTGGAACAACTATGTCACAATGTACTTCAGACCTCTAGCATCTTTTTCCCTATTCTTAGCTGATGATCCTGTTTCCTCCTTCACTGAAAAAAAAAAAAATTGAACCAGTGAGAACTTCCACAAGCTCACATCCCATCTACCACTTTGCTAGATCTAAATCCTACCTTCCCACCTGCTCCTGTGACTCTGAGGCCACTCTCTCTACCTGTGTCCTGAATACTTTGCTCTCTCACCTCTTCAAGAACCTCACCCTGCAATTATCCCTTATCTTTCACTCTCCACTAAATCATGGCTATTGACATACACCTTACATTAATAATTCCCATTATAAAAATTATTTCCATGATCTTGCTTTTATCTACATCTCATGTCTCTGCTCTTTATTATAGCAAAGCTCCACCAAAGAGCTGTAGGAGCTCACTGTTTCCACTTCCTCCTCTCTTATTCTTTCTAAAACTCATTCTAATCAGTCTTTCATACCCACTATTCTAGCAAAACAGTACACGTCAAGGTCACCAGTGGTCCCTCCCTACCTTGCCAAATCCATTGAGCATTTTCAGGTCCATCTTCATCAACTTATTGGTAGATTCCACACAATCATCACTCTTTTCTTGAAAAACTATCATGATTTGGCATCTGGGACACCATGCACTTGATTCACACACCTCACTGGCCACTTATACTCAGTCTCCTTTACTGGTTCCACCTAATCTCCTAAATTTCAGAGTTCGCCCAGGGTTAGTGTTAGGACATCTCCTCTCTACCCTCAGTTTGTGATCTCATCTCATTTCATGGCAACAAGTAGCATCCATACCCTCACTGCCCTAAATTTATATCCCAACCTTGGAGCTTTTCCCTGAACTGTAGACTCATATAATATTTCACTTGCTAGAATCAAATCCTTGGTGTAATTCTTGACCTCTCTCTTACTCTTATATGGCAAATTTAATTTGTTGGAAAAGCCCACTCAGCTTCATTTTTAAAATATATCAAAATTTTAACATTTTCTTGTTATATCCTCCATAGCCATCCTAGTCCAAACCACTATAATCTCTTGAATGTATTTCGATAGCCTCCCGTTTTCCCCTACTCTGCCTTGCTACCCTAGACAGAGCTAGCAGATGATGCTAATCCTTAAGGTATCCTCCAAGGCCTTACACTCTGTCTACATAAAAAGTGCTTTGTGGGCCAGCAAGCATTACATTGCCTGTGAGCTTGTTAAAAATGCAAAATCTTAGGCCCTACTCCCAGATCTGCTGAGTCAACTTTGCAGATGAATAAGATCCCCAGGTGGTTCACGTTACATGCTAATAAGAAGCACCACCCTATGAGTTCTGCCTTCCCCTACAATCCCCACTACTTTCCAGATGTGTTGCCTTCTCCTTGTTCCTGCTCTGGAGCCACTACATCCTCCCTTGCTCACTGCAGTTCCCCAAATACACTAGTCATGCTCCCTCTTCAAGGCTTGTGCTTTTCCTTCATCTGAAATGTACTTTCTCCAGATATCTTCAGTGCTTGGTCTTACTTTACTCCTGATTCTGCTCAAATATCACTCTCTTAGAGAGAACTTTGCTGACTACCTTATCTAACAGAGCTATCCCACACCCATCCCTGTATGTTCTCTCCCCTTTGCCCAGGTTAATAGTGCACTAGCTGATATTTTATGTTTATTTCTCATATGTCTCTCCACATTAGAATACAAGAGCCATGAAAACAGGTACTTCATTTTGTCTCTTAAGGGAGTGCCTGCTTCTAGCAGGCTATCAGTAAAATATTTGCTGAATCAATTAAGGAATTTAGGATGCACCCCAGCCATACTTGATTCTTTGTTATCCCCTATACACACTCTATCTGCACTCTTTCCATCATCTTCTATTGAAATGCCATCCAGACCTGAGCCTCTGCTCAAACACCATGTCTCCCATGAGGCTTTTGCTGACTTCCCCAGATGAAAATAATTTCTTTCCTCCATTTCCATGTAACTTTCTATCAGTCATTGAGTAGCATCTACCACATTCTGCCTCATGCTTTTTGTATTCAAACAATCTATCTGCTTCTTTATCAACTTTATTGAGATGGGTATTATTTGCATATAATAAAGCACACACATTCCAAGTTTACATTTTAGGAGCTTGACAAATATATACTTCGTCTAATCACTAACCCAGTCAGGTTATTCATTATTTCCACCAACACAGAGATTTCTGCCATGTTTTTTGCAGTCAGCCCTTTCTTGCCCTACTGATTCCTGCATCAGGCAACCAAAATCCCATTTCCACCACTACAGGTTAGTTTTGCTGATTCTAGGACTAGAATGAATTGTATAGCACAAACTCTTTTGCATTTGGTTTATTTTACTCAGCATAATGTTTTGAAATTTATCCATGTTATTTTAGTATCAGTAGTTCCATTTTTATTGCTAGGTAGTATTCCACCACATAGATACACTACAATTTGTGTATCCATTTACCTGTTAGTAAACCATTTGGTCGTTTTCAGCTTGGACTATGTTGAATACAGCTGCAGTGAACATTTTTGTGTATGCCTTTTGTAGACACATACTTTTATTTATTTGGGGTACATACCTAAGAGTAGAAGCGGTGAGCTTTATAATAATATCTTTATAAAACTTGATAACATGTTTTTGAAAGGACTGTGTAATTTGCAAGCCTACTAGCAAGGTATGAGAATTTATTCAGCATTTCCCTGATGACTTTATGACCTTTTCATGTACTTAGTGGCATTCGTATGTCTTCTTTTGTAAAAGTACTATGCAAGACTTTTGCCCATATTTACAATTGGCTTTTTTGTCTTCTTTTTATTGAGTTGTAAGAGTTCTTTATATATTCTTTATATTGACATAAATTCATAATTATATATGTGTATCTATTCTTTATATATTCTGGATATAAGTCCTTTGTTAGAAATTACAAATATTTTCTCCCATTGTTGCTTGCCTTTTCATTTTCTTAAAATTATATTTTAAAGAGCAGAAATTTAAATCATTTTCTCATTTGTTAGTATTTTTTATGACATAAAAAGTTTTTTTTTCTTTTTCCAATCTCACCATTTTAAAGGCAAGGATTATCTCTGATCAAGGAATTGCTCACAGGTGTCTCCAGTGATGTTATATGATTGTTGAACTTACGGTTATTACAGCTGAAGAAGTATGATTTTAATGCATCTAATTGCCTTTCCCGTTGTTTAGTTGATGATTAAGCATATAGGTGGTTAGCTCAAGCCATATGTGACACCATCAAAATGAGATTGCATCTGTCATAATGTTCCCACTAGCTCTGAGTTTAGCAGTTACTCTCTTCTACAGGCACTGAACAAACATCAATTCAACATCAGCCACATAGTTGCAAAAACAGAAACCAGACCTGTTTAAAGAAATAAATGAACATATACAAAGGGTGTCAGGTAGCTTGCAAGATTTGGGGGAATCTGCAAAAGCAGTTTTGGGAAACAAGCAGGAATCAAGAGGGCTCTGGAGTCTAAAAGACAGGAAGATCCTGGCATGATGCTTCATCTCTTAGTACTCAATGGTTCTGTCAGCATGCATCTCAACTATTATTGTCTGCCAGCTAGAGTGAATTTGAACTCTCTCTTAATTTTTGCATTTTTTGTTCACAACTCAATATTTTGGAGAGCAGTATCAAATTTATTCAACATATATTTCTTGATTATCTCTTTTAGTGTCAGGCAGTGTTCTAGATGCTGAAAATATATTAATTAACAAAATAGATTAAAATGCCTGTCTTTATGAAGCTTATAGTATTGGAGAAAAGAAATATAATAAAAATAAATATGATAAATAAGTGAAATATATTATATAACTATATACCCAGTCCTGGTTTCTCTGAAGTAAGTAGAGGGTGTATGTCTTTATTTGGCTTCTATACTCATCAAAATGGACAATTTATATATGCAACTCCCCATTGCATATATGTAATAAATTGTCCATTTTGTATATATAAATTTATTACATACATGTAATATATGTATATATAAATTTATTACATACATGTAATATATGTATATATAAATTTATTACATACATGTAATATATGTATATATAAATTTATTACATACATGTAATATATGTATATATAAATTTATTACATACATGTAATATATGTATATATAAATTTATTACATATATGTAATACATTGTCCATTTTGTAATATATGTAATAAATTGTCCATTTTGATGAGTGTGAGGGAGAAAATGGATTGGGGGAAATTGGATTTTGGGGAAATTGGATTTTAATAATGTGATGTGAGGGAGAAATTGGATTTTGAGGAGGCAAAAATATAGAAAAAAAAGTACAATATAGATATATTAAAGTATAGATACTTTCTATTAGTTCATATTTACCTAATAATATATATTGAGCCCTTTGTTCCAGGCACTGTACCAGCCAGTTACACATATATTATCCCATTTTATCCTTATAACAATCATGTAACCCCTAAATTACCATCCATCTTTTTTTTGAGATAAGATAATTGGAAGTTCGGAGTGATTATTTAACTTGTTTGAGGTTGGATAACAGGATTGATACCCAAGCGCTTTTATTCTATGTCCTATGTTTCTTTCACAAGGCCATTCTCCAATTAATAGAGAGGTTTAGTTACTGGGATTTTAAATAATGAGAAGTTTATTGTGTTCTCATCAACCAACCCCCATATATGATAAATTACACAAATGTCCCCAATCCACAGAATAAGCCTTAAGGGTTTTTACCTATGGCCCTTACCAATATTTCAAAATAATGACTGACCCTTACTAAAGTTCAGGGCTGATTATTTCCTCTTCTGGGGATAAGAAATTAGAGGAAGAGATGCAGTTGTTGCATCTTGCTCTAACTGATGAAGTGCATCTCATCCATATCAAGTCAGATAATAAAATACATAAAACTGTATGAAAAAGTACCAGCAAATAGAAAAATGTCTTCACTGAGCTTTTCAAAAACACTCAGAGTTGCTGAGCTTGGGGTCACAAGAAGGATCATTACTGCAGCTTTTTTTCCTTTCATTAAATGTTTACTCTTGGCATTCTATTTGTCAACAAGCTCAAGGTTATGCTGTCAGTGCAAGATCATTAGCTTTACAATTTTTCAAAAAGTGTTTGCCTTAGGAAATGTTCATCCCAACCTGAGTGAACATGTTTATGTCCAGGTGTAAATCCTGTTGCTGGAGGAACCACTTGCTAATTAGAGTGGCTGCTCTTCTTTATTTCTCTGTGTGTGAATTAAGCAGCAGAAATTCATCAGAAATTTTTTCTTCCTGAACAACATTAGCCTAAGTTTTTAGCATAAGCTTTGGTAGTTGCACCTTGGTAAGCACTTTTCTCCTATCATTTATCCAATAACAGGTCTAAAGAGCTGTGTCCCCTTCACTCCAACATCATCAAGGCAACCAGAAAAAAGTGACAAATGTCTAGTTATTTTCGGTTAAAGTGGTGACAGCTTGATGTCAGAAAATGTTCTGGCTAATGGATATATATTCTTTTGTTTTCTCTCTCTGAACATTCCTTTAAAACAGAAGAGTGTCTGGTTTGGTGAGGGTGGGGAAATTGGGAGGTGCACATGAAACTTTATAGAGCAACTAGAAGATGGTAGGCACTATGGTCAAGACTTGAGCTACTAGGATAACACTGCCCTTCTTTCAACAAAACAAAACAAAACAAACAAATGCAAAACCCTCAGTCTAGGGGAAAGAAGGACATGTAAAGAAATAATTGCAATTGTGTATGATAATTGATATGAGAATGACATTTTTCTACAGAGAAAAGGATGCAGAGTCAAAGGAAATTGCTTCTTTGGGGACCAGATTGCTAAGGCTTCACAAAAGAGGTGAGATTTTTGTTTGTCTCACAGGTAACAGAGTTCGATAGATTTGGTTTTAAAATCCATTATACATTTTACATTTCCAATGTTAAATTTGAATTATGCAGTTACACATACTTCTTTTTCTTACTTGTGCCTTCAGTGACTCTTGAAATATGTTTTGTATTTTTATGTATCTTAAATTAAAATTGTATATACTTATATTTTTAATTGGTAGCTCCTAGCCATAGGCAACAATGACTAAGAAGGAATTAATTGAGTAGTTGTACTTCTTCTTGCAGATTTTGGGCAAAATGATAAATGGAGGCAGGACTGAGACAGGGCTGGAGGGGTTGGTTTGGGAGCTTTTGAGTCTGATGCCAAGGAAATCTTTAGGCACATTTGAAGAGTACACAACCTTTAAAAAGCCATCCAACAATCTTGCTACCAGTTGGTATGTTACTCTGAAAGCAAATATTAGACAAAATTCTACTAAATGTCTGAAGTGGTTAGCAAGAGGGCGCTAAAACAGGACTTTGTAGAGTCTTCTGACTTGGGTTCTGTTTCTGGTTTGACCACATGGAAGATATGTGACTTCATATCAAACCATCTATCCCTCCTGTACTTCAAAGTTGTGATGAGAATTAAGCCAAATAAGGGAGGTATATTAGTTAAGGTTCTCCAGAAGAACAGAACCAAGAGGGGAAAGAGAAATTAGTTCACACAATAATGGAAGCTGTCAATTCCAAAGCTCTCCAGTTGGCAAGTTGGAAACCCGGAAGAGCTTATGGTGTAGGACTAGTCTGATGGGCTATAGGCTTAAGATCCAGGAAGAGCCAATATTTCAAGAAAAGACCAATGTCCCAGCTCAAAACAGCCAGTCAGGAGGAGTTCCATCCCTCTTACTCATGGAAGTCAACCTTTTTATTCTACTCAAACCTTTAGCTGATTGGATGAGGTCTGTGCACATTAGAGAGGGCTATCTGCTTTACCAAGTCTACTAGTGTCAATGTTAACCTTATCCAAGGACACCCTCACAGAAACACCAGATAATATTGATGTCTGACGAATTATCTGGGTACACTGTGGCCTAGTCAGCTGACACACAAAATTATCCATCATAGTAGATAAACTTGCTAAGTAAATTAAAGCATCACATGACTCTAAGATATTCGTATGTGGAGTTCATATGAGCCTTACCTATTTACTGCCTGCTGAATATAAGGGGATACTCATTCCTTTATCTCCAATCTTTCATTATCCATTTGTATTCCAGGCCTTTCACATACCCACCAGTGTGCTTGGCCTGGGGATAAAATGATGAGCAAAACAATTCCCATCCTCACAGACATTATCACCTGCTGGATAAACACATTTATCAAGTACTCATAAACATAAACATTGATAAATCGTACTTAGTGCTAAGGAGAAAAAATAACCAGGGGACTACATAGTCTTGGGCTAGGAGTGGAGTGGGGTTGTCAGAGGTTTCCTTGCAAAAGTGAAGCTAAACTGAAGTTGGAGGATAAGAAGGGGCTAAAATGTATGAAGATAGGTGATGGAAAAGAGCTTTCATTCATTAAACAAGTATTTGTTGAGTGCGTCTCCATGTGAGACACTGTTTTAGGTGGTTGGGCTAAATCTCTAAATAAACCGGATATGGAACTTACAGTCCCTCCGGGGGAGACAGACAATCAACACATAATAAATAAATTATATAGTTGCTAGAAGATGACCCGTGACCTAGAAAGATGAGCAAAACAGAGCAAGGTAAGAAGTCTCAGTAGTGCAGGAAAGGAAGGTAGTGTTGCCATTTCAAATACAGTTCTCAGGTTTGGCTTTGCTGAGGAGGCAATATGCAAGCAAAGATTTGCAGATGGCTACAGGGCTGGCCATGTGGGCATCTGGAAGGACAGGAGGGAATATCCTATGCAAATGTCCTAAAGCATGCACATGCCTGTGAGGTGTGTTGGAGGAAATGCAAGGAGGCCAGGGACTAGAGCAGAGACAGCCAGGGCAGAGGAAGTAGAAGGCAACAATATAATAAGCAGAGCACAGAGAAAAATGCTGTGATTCTATAAGGAATCATCTCATGTAGTTCTCATAGAACTCTGTGAGGCACAAATACCTCCACGTATTGAATGAGAATCAGGTTCATAGATGTGAAGTATCTGATTCAAAATTCTGTTAACCATGAATTCCATCTGTCCCAAAGGCTGCAAAAGACTGCAGAGTGTAATGGTTAGAAATATCACCACTGGGGCCTGACTGCCAGTTTGAATCCTGGTTCTGTTAACTACAACCAGTGTGGCATTGGTATTTAACCTCTCTGTGCTTCAGTTTTCCCATTTGTAAAAATGGAATGGTTACAATACTACCTTATAGTGTTCTGAGAAGTGAATGAATTAATTCATGTGGAGTGCTTATGAATAGTGTCTGGCACATAGTAATTACTGTACTCAAAAATTGTTAGCTATTATATTGAATTCTATTCTAAGTAGTCACTCAGACAACTACTGTGTTTCTCTTTCTTCTAGCAAATTTGAATTGAGCTACCCTCTGGTGGTTGATGATAAAGAGACGAATGAGCGCAAATTACCAAGAGGTTCTGTAAGTCTAGAACATAGAAGCAAGATCTGACCAGGGACAGAGACTTCCCAGGTGGAAGAAAAAATGATGGATGTAAGCAAAGTGTTCAGACTTCACTATGTTGATAGTGCAAATTTTCAAAAGCTTTTAGGCAGAGGAATAGGAATAAGGTTATACTTGTGGATATATTACTGTGACTGCAATATGGAAGGTGTTAGAAGGTATAGCAAGATGAGGGGGAGGGACAGTTAGAAAGCATTTTTAGTGTTCCAGGAAGAAGACAGAGGGTCTGAACTAGGGTACAGTTAATAAGCATTTACTCAAAGAGATGCCCTGGAGAGACTGTAAGTATGTCAACTATGGGAATGGGTGAGGTGAAGAAAAGAAAATAATCTAGGATAAATTCTACAGGTCTGATTTAGACATCTGGGTGAACCATAGGGCCAACCATCAGACAGGAAATTCACGGAAACTGTTCTAAAGCTAATTTAGCAGATCAGAAGATGCCAGATTATTTGGTAAATACAGTAGCCAGTGATGGGGCAGAAGTAGGTGTGGTCTATGCTTCCTTTTCCCCACAACTTGTAACAAGATGGGGTGTTATCCTGAAAGCAAGTCCCAAAAATGATTAGTAAAAAGGCACAAAACCAGTGCCACACTCTGCACTAGGCACCTGACCAGCACCTTGCAGTAAAGGCTAGTGAGAACTGATTCCAGGACTTTGTGAATGAAGGGCCAGACAACTTTTTGGTTGAGTTGGGTTACAAGGTCCTTTGTGGAATCAGGGGTGGCTTGTGCTGGGGAGTGGCAGTCGGGGGTTGGCTGGGGAATGCTGAACCATGGAACCATTGTGTTCCTGCAAGGGTAGTGGAGCCTGTAGAACATTCCTAGCCAGTCACCTTTCTTAAACACATTCATTTACTTAATAATTTTTAAATTATTTTATTATTAAAATATTGCTAATATTTTAAAGATAATTACAAACTCTAGGGTCTCAGATTTTGATAATGGTAATTCAAATGTTTAGTAACCATCTTTGGAGCATTGATTACTGATGGAGTACTTCAAATACTTCCTAATTACCCCCACCTGCCTTCCCCCAGGCATTTTTTTAGGATTAATCTGTACAACTGTTTAAAATTTAAACTTACTTCACACCGCTTATACAGAAATAAGAAATATTTTTAAAACAAATTACCAATATATCAGGAAAGTCTGTCAGAAAGTTCTACATACACTAAATATAAAATGCCAGTGGAGTCCAAGTTTATATGTTTAGTGGGTATTTGCATATTTAAATTTAAAGTTCAAGAGAGAGGGCTCAAAAATGTAGAATTAGTCATTATTTATACAAAAGGCATAGATCAAAAAGAGTGGCAATTTAAGTGGCTTGGGCAGTCAGTATACATATAATTAGAAATTTGTTTGCATAATTACCCTGGGTAGATTGCTTGATTTCTTTTTCTCATGGATAGTATCATAGTAGCCACTCTAGTTGCATGTATTAACTTATTTAATCCTCACAATAACCCTGTGAGGTAGGTATTGTTGTTATTCCATTTATATAGAAAAGGAAACCAAGGCACAAATAGGTTAAGTAACTTGTCCAAGATCACACACACACACACACACACACACACACACACACACACACACACACACAGACAATACAGCACCTGGGACTTTCATCACTAAAAGGAAAATAAAATCTTATTATTAGTTTGTTTTACTAGATGAGTGAAATGCGGAGGTTTTCTTTATTTTATTTTGTTTATTTATTTATTTATTTATTTATTTATTTATTTATTTATTTATTTGAGACAGAGTCTCGCTCTGTCGCCCAGGCTGGAGTGCAGTGGCACAATCTTGGCTCGCTGCAAGCTCCGCCTCCCGGGTTCACTCCATTCTCCTGCCCTCAGCCTCCTGAGTAGCTGGGACTACAGGCACCCGCCACCACGCCCGGTTAATTGTTTGTATTTTCAGTACAGACGGGGTTTCACCGTGTTAGCCAGGATGGTCTTGATTTCCTGACCTCGTGATCCGCCCGTCTCGGCCTCCCAAAGTGCTGGGATTACAGGCGTGAGCCACAGTGCCTAGCCGGTTTTCTTTATTTTTAAAATAGAAAGTCGGGTTACTGCCACTAAATAAAAACTATGGAAATATTTTGTTGCTTCCTGTAAGACCCACCTCAGTGTTAGAGTTAAAGGAAGCTTCTTAATTAAATAATGTGGTCACTGGGAAGCAGCACTTCCGAGCTGTAGGTTGAAAGGGAGCACAACCTGCGCCAGTAATCAGAGTCAGGGAATTCCAGAAATGGGATGCTCCCTTTTCTCTCCTCCATGAGGGGAATTGGATGTTTGGCTCCTCAGCGGGGTCAGGCAACTGTGAGGAACAATATTTGCATAACTCTTTCCCATGGACTGCAGGGCAAATGTCCTCACTGACTGTACCTCTCTGGAGAGCTAAGTGACTTCTCTCTGCCATATGAGGTCCTGAAACGAATTTGGAGATCTCCTGGGGCCACCAGGTAGGGAAGAATAGCCTACACCAGCAGCAGCAGCGGGCCACAGTTGTGAATTATTCGTGCAAAGCAGACAGCAAATTCAAATGGTGTTTTTGCTAGAGTCAGACATAGGCTATGGGGCAGTGTGGTGCATTTCCTCCTTAAGGTGGTTCTTTGGATCACACAACTTTTTGTGGTACTGTTTTGATCCATCCTTATTTTTTAAATATCTTGAAGCTTCAGGAAATGGAAGTGGTCAGGGTTTTTTACCATTTCTGAAGGCTTTGTTTTCATTGTGATGATCATCATTAGAGTGGGCTCCATTTTCTATTGCTCATGGAGTATGGGGAGGATATTTATTTTTTATGTATAGTCTATATAACAACCAACCTAAAAAAGATGATAGAAGAATCAAATCCTCACATGTCAATATTAACTTTGAATGTAAACAGGCTAAATGCACCACTTAAAAGACAGAGTGGCAAGTTGGATAAAGAAGCAAGACCCAACTGTCTGTTATCTTCAAGATACTCATCTCACATGCAATGACACCCAAAGGTTCAAAGTAAAGGGATGGAGAAAAATCTACCAAAAACTCAACAATGATCAAAAAGGACACAGAAGGGCATTACATATGAAGAAAGGTTCAAATCAACAAGAAGATTTAATTATCCTACATATGTATGCACCCAGTGTTGGACCACCCAGATTCATAAAACAAGTTCTTAGACCTATGAAGATATTTAGATAACCACACAATAAAATTGGGAGATTTCAACAACCCACAGATGCTATTAGACAGATCATTGAGGCAGAAAACTAATAGATATTTGAGACCTAAACTCAACACTTGACCAGATGGACCTAACAGACATCTACAGAATAGTCCACCCAACAACAGAATACTTATTCTTCTCATCTTCACATGCCACTTACTCCAATATCAAACACATACTTGGTCATAAAGCAATTCTCAACAAATTAAAAAAACTGGAATCAACAACTACACTCTCAGACAACAGCACAATAAAAATAGCAATCAATATCAGGATGATCTCTCAATACCATACAATGACATGAAAATTTTAAAAGTTTGCTCTTGAATGACTTTTGGGTAAAGAGCGAAAATAAGCAGAAATCACAAAATTATTTGAAACTAATGAAAACAAAGATATTATATGCCAGAATCTCTAGGAAATAGTTACAGCATGTTTAGAGGAAAGTTTATAGCTAAATGCCTACATCAAAAAGACAAAGATCTCAAATTAACACCCTAACATCACACATAGGACTAGAAAAGCAAGGGTAAACCAACCCCAAAGCTAGCAGAAGAAAATAAATAACAAAAATCAGAGGTGAACTGAACAAAATTGAGATATGAAAATCTATACAAAAGATCAACGGGTCCAAAAAAGTTGTTTCTTTGAAAGAATAAATAAGATCGACCTAGTGGGCAAAGGGTATGAACAGACACTTTTCAGAAGAAGGCATACAGATGGCCAATGAATCTGTGGAAAAATACTCAACATCTCTAATCATTAGAGAAATGCAAATCAAAACCGCAGTGAAATACCATCTCACACACCAGAATGGCTATTATTAAGAACTCAAAAAATTAACAAATGTTGGTGAGGTTGTTGAAAAAAGGGAACACTTTTACACTGCTGGTGTAAATGTAAATTAGTTCAGCCATTGGGGAAAACAGTTTGGTGATTTCTCAAATAAATTAAATCAGAATTACCATTTGACCCAACTGTCCCATTATTGGGTATATACCCAAAAGAATATAAATTATTCTACCATAAGGACACATGCATACATAGGTTCATCACAGCACTATTCATAACAGCAGAGATGTGGAGTCAACTTTGATGCCTATCAGCAGTGGACTACATAAAGAAAATGTGATACATATACACCATGGAATATTATGCAGCCATAAAAAGAACAAGATCATGTCCTTTGCAGCAACATGGATGGAGTTGGAGGCCATTATTCTAAGCAAACTAGCACAGAATATCAAATACCACATGTCTGTTTTATAAGTGGGAGCTAAATTTTGAGTACATATGGACACAAAGAAGGGAACAACAGACACTGGACCTATTTGAGGGCGGAGGCTGGGAGGAGGGAGAGGATTGAAAAACTACCTATCAAGTGCTTATGTGCACACCTGGATGACAAAATAATCTGTATACCAAACCCCTGCAACACACAATTTACCTATATAACCAACCCGCACATGTACCCCTGAACCTAAAATAAAAGTTAAAAAAAAAAACACAATTAGAAATGACAAAGCGGATATTACCACCAACCCACATAAATTCAAAAGTCCTTCACAGACTATTATGAACACTTCTGTGCACACAAACGAGAAAGACTAGAAGAAATGGATAAATTCCTGGAAACATATCACCTCCCAAGACTGAACGAAGAAGAAAGAAATCCAAACCAATAACAAGTTCTGAAATTGAATCAGTAATGAGAAACTTACCAAAAAAAACCTTGAAAAACCAGAAAAAAACCTTGAACCAGATGGATTCACAGCTGAATTCTACCAGACATATAAAGAAGAGCTGGTAACAATACTACTGAAATTATTCCAAGGAATCAAGGAGGAGAGACTCCGCCCTAACTCATTCTATGAAGCCAGTATTGCTCTGATACCAAAATCTGACAAAGACACATGAAAAAAGAAAACTTCAGGTCAATATCCCAAATAAATATAGGCACAAAAATCATCAATAAAATACTATCAAACCTAACCCAGTAGCACATCAAAAAGATAATTCACTATGATCAAGTAGACTTTATTCCTGTGATGCAAGGTTGGTTCAACATATGCAAATCAATAAATGTGACTGATCACATAAACAACTAATATTTAAAACCACATGATCATCTCAATAGACGTAGAAAAAACTTTCGATAAAATTCAACATGTCTTCATGTTAAAAACCCTTAGCAAACTGGGCATTGAAGGAACATACTTCAAATAAAAGCCATGTATGACAAACACCCAGCCCACATAACACTGAACAGGCAAAAGCTGGAAGAATTTCCCTTGAGAACTGGAAGAAGACAAGGATACTCATTCTCACCACTCCTATTCACCAAAGTCCTGGAAGTCCTAGCAAGAGCAATCAGATAAGAGAAAGAAATAAAAGACATCCAAATAGGAAGAGAGGAAGTCAAACCATCTCCCTTTGCAGACAATATAATTCTGTACCTTGAAAACCCCGTAATCTGTACCCAAAGCCTCCTAGAAATGACAAACAACTTCAGTAAAGTTTCAGGATATAAAAATCAATGTACAAAAATGAGTAGCATTTCTTTTTCTTTCTTTTTAATTTTATTTTACTTTAAGTTCTGGGATACATGTGCTGAACATGCAAGTTTGTTACATCGGTATATATGTGCCATGGTGGTTTGCTGCACCTGTCAACCTGTCATCTAGGTTTTGAGCCCCATGTGCATTAGGTATTTGTCCTAATGCTCTCTTTCCCCTTTCCCCCCACCCTCCTGACAGGCCCTGGTGTGTGATGTGCCCCTCCCTGTATCCGTGTTTTCTCATTGTTGAACTCCCACTTATGATTAAGAACATGCAGTGTTTGGTTTTCTGTTCCTGTGTTAGTTTGCTGAGGATGATGGTTTCCAGCTTTATCCATGTCCCTGCAAAGGATATGATCAAAAATGGGTATTTTGGCATTTATATATGCCAATAACATCCAAGCTGAAAGCCAAATCAGGAACAAAATCCCATTTACAATATTCACAAAAAGAACAAAATACTTAGGAATACAGCTTGCCAGGGAGGTGTAAGATGTCTACAAGGAGAATTACAAATTACAAAACACTGCTGCAATAAATCAGACATTACACAAACAAATAGAAAAACATTCCACTCTCAAGATAGAAAGAATCAATATTGTTAAAATGGCCATATTGCCCATAGCTATTTATGGATTCAATACTATTTCTATCGAACCATTAGTGTCATTTTCCACAGAATTAGAAAAATCTTCTAAAATTTATACAGAACCAAAAAAGAGCCCAAATAGCCAAAGGAATCCTAAGCAAAAAGAACAAAGCCAGAGATATCATACTACTGACTTCAAACTACACTATAAGGCTACAGTAACCAAAACAGCATGACACTGATACAAAAACAGCCAACAAGTCTATTTTAAAATGTTCAACATCACTAATCAGAGAAATGCAAATAAAAACCACAATGAGACAAGAACTCATAATGGCCAGAATGGCTATTACTAAAATATCAAAATACAGCAGATTATGGTGAGGCTATGGAGAAAAGGGAACACTTATACACTGCTGGTGGGAATGTAAATGAGTTCAGCCACCAGGAAAAGTAGTTTGAAGATTTCTCAAAAGAACTTAAAACAGAACTACCATTCAACCAAGCAATTCCATTACCTGGTATATACCCAAAGGAATATAAATTATTCATTATAAAGACACATGCATGCCTATTTATTGTATTGTAGCAGCATTATTTATTGCTATAGTAGTTTATTGTAGCAATAAATAATAGCAAAAAATAATAATAAACAATAGAAAAAAAGGTGGAATCAACATAGATGACCATCAACGGTGAACTAAATAAAGAAAATGTGGTACATATACAGCATAGAATACTATGCAGCCACAAAAAAAATGAGATCACGTCCTTTGCAGCAACATGGATGGAGCAGGAGGCCGTTGTCCTAAGTGAACTAGTGAAGAAACAGAAAATCAAATACTACATGTTCTCACTTGTAGGTGGGAGCTAAACATTGAGTACACCTGCACACAAAAAGGGGAACAGTAGACACTGGGGCCTACTTGAGGATGGAGAGTGGAAGGAGGGTGAGGATCAAAAAATTACCTATTATGCGCTATACTCACTACCTGAGGGATGAAATCATTTGTACCCCAAACCAAAGTGACTTGCAATTTACCCATGTAACAAATCTGCACATGTACCCCTAAACCTAAAATTAAAGTTGAAAAATCAAGAGTTCTTTATATATTTTCACATCTGTTCTTTATCAGAGATGTTTTGCAAATATTTTCTCTCAGTATGTGGCTCATCTTTTTATTTTCTTAACAGTGTCTTTAGCAAAAGAGAAGTTTTTAATTTTAACAAAGTTTCACTTATCAATTTTTTTTCATGAATCATATTTTTGGTGTTGTGTCTAAAAACTCATCTCTAAACCCAAGGTCTACATTCTTCTGTTTTCTTTAATAAATATTAAATATTTATTTTTAATTGTTCACTTTACATGTAAGTTTATGACTCATTTTTCATTTACTTTTGTGAAAGGTATGTGGTCTGTGTCTAGATTTTTTTTTTTGCATAAGTATGTCCGATCTTTCCAGCACCATTTGTTGAAAATGCTATCCTTTCTCCATTTGGTTGCCTTTGCTCTTTTGTCAAAGATTGATTGGCTGCTTTTGTGGGTATATTTCTTGGCTCTCTATTCTGTTACATTGATCTGTGTGTCTGTGTTTTCCACTAATGAGCTTGATTAACTATATAATAACTATAAGTATATAACTACATGGTCTGGAAGCTCAGTAATGTCAGCCCTCCAACTTTGTTTTTCCTCTTCAGTATTGTGTTGGCAATTCTAGGTCTTTCGCCTTTCCACACAAACTAGAGTCCAAATTAGTTTGTTGACATCCACAAAACATAATTTGCTGGACTTTTTATTGGGATTGAGTTGAGTCTGCATATCAAGTTGGGAAGAATAGGCATCTTAACAATATCGAGTCTTCCAATCCTTGAACATGGAATATCTCTCCATTTGCTTATATCTTCTTTGATATCTTTCATCAGAATTTTGTAGTTTCCTACATATAGATCTTATGTGAATTTTCTCAGATTTATACCTAAGTGTTTAATTCATTTTTGTGCTATTACAAATGGTGGTGTTCTTAATAAAGATAACTATGCTCCTTTGAGAAACAGC
Source organism: Pongo pygmaeus (assembly GCF_028885625.2). Classification (NCBI taxonomy): domain Eukaryota; kingdom Metazoa; phylum Chordata; class Mammalia; order Primates; family Hominidae; genus Pongo; species Pongo pygmaeus. Next base: position 41,929,310 of record NC_072383.2, on the reverse strand, counting down.
TCTTGGCCTGCTGCAGTATACGAAATGTAAACTTTTAAGTCCCTTTTTAATTTTTTTGTCTTATTGCATAGCTGGGCTTCCAGTACAATGTTGAATAGAGGTGGTAAGAGGGGACATAATTGCTTTGTTCCTGATCTTAGGGGGCAGCGGCCAGTTTCTTAACATCAAGTATTATGTAGTTTCAGGGTTTTTTGTAAGTGTTGTTTATCAGGTTGAGGAAGTCCTCCTCTTATCTTACGTTGCTGAGAGATTTTATCGTTAAGTATATGTTAGATTTTGTCAAATGCTTTTTCTTTATCAATTGCCCATATAATTTATTTTAGCCTATTTATGTGGCAGATTACATTAATTGATTTTCTAATGTTGAGCCAGCATTGCATACCTATAAGTCCCACCTGCTCATGGTGTATAATTGTTTTGATACATTGTTGGAGTTGATTGTTAATATTTTTATATCTATGTTTGTGAGGGATATTGGTCTATAGTTTTTCTTTCTTGTGATGCCTTTATGTAGTTTTGCTGTTAGGGTAATGCTAGATTTATAGAATAAGTTAGAAAGAATTTCCTCTGTTTCTATTTTCTGGATCATATTATAGAAAATTGGTATTCTCTCTTTGAATGTCTGGTAGAATTTACTAGCAAAACTGTCTGGCCCTGGTACTTTCTGTTTTGGAAGTTTATTATTGATTCAATTTCTTTCAGAGATGTGGATTCTTTTAGATTATCTTTTCCTCCTTGTATGAATTGGGTAGCTTGTGTCTTTAAAAAATTGGTCCACTTCATCTAAGTTATCAAATCTGTGGAGAGAGAGTTGTTCATAATATATTTTTATTCTCCTTTTGATGACCACGAGATCAGTAATGATGACTCCTCTTTCATTTCTAATACTGGCAATTTTTATCATCTTTTCTTTTCTTTGTTGGCCTGGTACTATGATTTGAATCTTTGTCCCTTCCAAAATTTATGTTGAAATTTAATTGCCATTATAACAGTATTAAGAGGTAGGACCTTTAAGAGGTGATTAGGCCATAAGGGCTCTTCCCTCATTATTCAATTAATGTCAGAGTGAGTTTGTTAAAAAGGGAGAAGTTTGTCTACCCTCGCTGCATCTTGTCCAGTGTTGCCCTTCTACCTTCCATCATCTGGCCCCTCAATTTTAGACTTCCCAGCCTCCTAAAGTGTGCGAAATAAATTTCTGTTCATTATAATTTACCCAGTCTCAAGTATTCTGTTGTAGAAGCAAAGTGGACTAAGACATCTGGCTAGCAGTTTATCAATTTTATTGTTCTTTTCCAAAAGCCAGAATTTGCTGTTGTTGATTTTTTCTATTGATTCCCTGTTTTCGATGACATCAATTCCTTTTCTAGTTTTTATTATTTTATTATTTTGTGCTTGATTTGGGCTTAAATTTATATTCTTTCTATAGTTTCCTAAGGTGTAAGCGTACATTCTTGATTATAAATATTTCTTCTTTTCTAATATGTGTAGCTACTGCTGTTGTTTCCTTAAGTTCTGCTTTTGCTACATTCCACAAATTTTGATAAATTGTATTTTAATTTTTATGTATTTCTAAATACTTTTAAATGTCTAAGACTATTTTTGACCCTTTTTTAGAGATGTATTTGTGTTTTTGGATTTTTCAGTTATCTTTCTGTTATTGTTATTTAATTTCATTGTGATTGAGAACATATTCTGTATAATTTATATTCTTTTAAATATGTTAAGTTGTATTTTACTTATTGCTCATATGTAGTCTATCTTGCTAAATGTTCCACTTGAGCTTGGGAAGCATAAAAATATTCTACATATGTCAATTAGTTCAAGTTGATTGATGGTATTGTTTATTTTAATTATATCCTTATGGATTCTCTGCCTGCTGAATCATTTTCAATTACTGAAAAAGAGGTATGAGATTCTCCAACGATAGGAGTGAATTTATCTGTTTCTCCTTTCAGCCCTATCAACTTTTGCCTCATGTATTTTGATGCCCTGTTGTTCATGGCATACACATTAGGGATTGCTATATCTTCTTGAAGAGTTAGTCCTTTTATTATTATGTAATGTCCTTCTTTATCCCTGATAATTTTCATTATTCTGAAGTCAAGTTTGTCTGAAATTAATATAGGTATTCTAGCATTCACTTGATTAGCATCAGCATTCCATTCCTTTATATATATGTATGTGTGTGTGTGCACGCATGTGTGTTTGTATGTGTCAAAGGGGTTTCTTGTTGACCACATATAATTATAGACTCCTAAACTGTGAGAAAACAAATTTCTGCTGTTTAACCTATCCAGTATATGCTATTTTGTTATAGTAGCCCAAATAAGACCGATACAGTGATTTAACTGGTTTAATAACTACTATGTGTGTAACTGTTTTCTATTGGTTGCATTTAAAAATATATTGCTCTCTTTTTCTACCTTCTCTGGCTGGCTTTGATTGAGCATTCAATATAATTCCATTTTCTTAGTATTTTATTTGATTTCCTCTTTATTCCTCCTCTGACACTCTTCCTTTTTATGTAGATCAAAATTCTGACTTACGTAATTTTTCTTTTCTCTGAAGAAATTCTAATCTTTCTTACAGAGAAGGCCTACTTACAATAAACCACTTCAGTTTTTATTTATCTGAGAAAACCTTATTTTTCCTTTTTTGAAAATAATTTTGTTGGGTATAACATTCTAGGCTGGTGGTATTGTTTTTCTTTTAATACTTTAAATATTTCACTTCACTCTCTTCTGATTTGCATGGTTTCTGAGGAGAAGTCCAATGTAATTTTCATCCTTATTTTTCTATAGGTGAAGTGACATATTTTTTTCCCTCCGGCTTTAAAAAAAGCCTCTCGATCTCTCTCTCTCTCTGCAGTTTTAATGTGATATGCCAAGGTGTTGATTATTTCATATTTATCCTGCTTGGTGTTTTCTAAGCTTCCTTTATTTTGATTTGGTGTCTGTCACTAACTTTTGAAAATCCCAGACATTATTACTTTTAATATTTCTTCCGTTCTCCTCTCCTTCTTCTTTTTTTTTTGTCATTCCAAATACGTGAATGTTGTACCTTTTGAAATTGCCCCACAGTTCCTGGATGCTCTATTTTTAAAATTGTTATTATCTTTTGTATTTTCTCTTTGTATCTCTGTTTGGAAGTTTGTGTTACCATATTTTCAAGTCCACTGATTCTTTTTTTGTCCATGCCCAGTCTCCCGATCAGTCTCCTGATCAGTCTCCTGATGAGCCCATCAAAGTCATTCTTCATTTCTATTACAGTGTTTTTGACTAGCATTTCCTGTTCACTCTTTATTAGAGTTTCTGTCTCTCTGCTTACAAACCCATATGTTCTTACATGTCTACATTTATACTAGAGACTTTAACATAATAATCATAATGTTTAAAATTCCTGTCTAATAATCCCCAAACCTATGTCATATCTGAATTTTGTTATTATATTGCTTTATCTCATTAGGTTCTATTTTTT